>NC_056467.1:20175097-20475097 GCF_008729295.1 Plectropomus leopardus
TATATATAATATAAGAATATAAGAGAGAGATATGGTTACACGCAACAGAGGTGAGTGACCTCTAGCTCACCTGAGTGTGCACCCCATATAATAGGCTGAGGCCTCCCAAGTGGCCAGGGTTCGATTCCAACTCATGGCCCTTTGCTGCATGTCACCTCCCCTTTCTCTGTCCCACTGTCTAATTAGTTGTCCTACAGGCAAAATTGCCCTAAAGCTAATCTTTAAATAGTGGTATTCAACTGCCCTCTATCCATCAAACACTGCAAAAAAGAAAGAATGAACCAACTACACAGTACAGGTGATCTAGCCTCCTTTTCACACACCAGTGTTGGGACCCCAACCAGAAAGAGCAAGTGCTCTGAGGTGTGGTTATCATTTCTTACCAACATGTGATTTCCATGGGCCTGAAGTGTTGGAGGACCAGAAACACTGCCTGTAGCTTTTGAAGCCTATCCCCCTGAAAGGCAAAGGGCAAGAATTTCAAGTGTTTCTGGGCCATCTTGACATGAAAGTATGTGCCCTGTACTGTATGTTGACAGTGGTGAACCAAACGCCTGGCTGAACAAGTTCCAATAACTGCTTGATGTTAGCATACAGAATGTCTTGCAAAGCAAATCAGTTTAGGATGCGGAGATCCAAAACAGTTCTAACTCTGTCTTCTAGGAAGTATGCAAAGTACTGGGAGGATAGATTAACCTCCTTGATCCCCATGAATCGAGAGGGGATGTGGCAGAACTGAAGAAAATAGCTCAATCTAGGTGGCTTGACCATTCTGTTAATGCACAGCTGCAATGCCACTCCCTGTAAAACTGGTTCAAGGGACAGGCAACCAATTGTGTGGGCTGCCTGGGCCCTCTCTGCTGCCAGACCATCCATAAAAAGGGCCATGCCGGCTTTGATGCCTCTGAGTGCGTCACAGCCAGCTAGGAAAGTATGGGCTGCCTGCTTCATATCAGTGAGGGAGAATAAGATATGCATGTAAGTTATGCATGTGAGGTAAATTAACACCACAACCTGATATCTCACTGCCAATGTGTGTGTGCTGATACGTAACAATAAGATACATCATCATGCTGACCATAGCTTTCTGTGTTTCTTTTCAAGTGCTGAATTCTTTAGTGGGGTTAAAAATTATATGTCCACTACCAACAGCTAATTTAATGGTAGAAATAGAAGAGAGACAGAGAGAGAGAGAGAGAGAGAGAGAGAGAAAATAGTATTGATTATTATAAAACAAATACATTATATGAATAAAGAAAATCCTATTGTCCAGAATATTTTTCTGTCGTAATAAAAATGGAGAAACTTTGCATTGTAGGTCCAGTGCGTAGGACTTCACTGCATGTCACTGTGAAGTTGTTTAACTGAATCACTATAAATGACACTATAAATGTGAAAATGCAAATGGCTCTATCTAGAGCCAGTGTTGGCTTGTCTGTTCTGGCTTACTGTAGAACAACATGCTGGACTGGAAGAGGACCTGCTCTGTATGTAGATATGAATAGCTCAATCTGAGAAAATTAAAACACAATGATTCTTCTTTTCAGGTGATTATTAACTAATGAAAAGATAGTTATGAATATTACATTCCATTTCTGCCTGTAGATGCCCCTGAATCCTACACACTGGTTCTTTAACAGCGGATGCTGGCTGATATGTTACAGTTTTTTAATTGTTTTCATATTTTATTCATTTATGCTATATGTAATGTCTGTTTAAGTCCATGTTTATGCATTCCCTGAAAAAATGTTGCAGCATCCCAAAGGGTTCTGTATTTGTAAAATACTGAAATAATATTTGATATTTAAAAGGCCATATTATTTTATTATATTATTATATCTGTTTTCTTTGATACTGAAATATGTTTCTGCACCTCTCTTTTTACCAGTGGGGAGGGGCATATATGTGGAGGAAGTCTGATTGACCCTCAGTGGATCCTCACTGCTGCACACTGCCTGGAAAAGTCAGAGACAGTTTTTTTTTTTAAAAAAACAAAACAAAACGAAACATAAAGACTAAGTCTTGCTATCCACTGTACAGCCAATGTCTATATTTAAAAACATGTTGTCTACTGCAGGTCCGATGACCCTGCATACTACAAGGTAGTCCTGGGTGCTCACAAAGTGGAAGAAAATGAGACATTGCAGCAGGAGAGGGATGTGGAGAAACTGATAAGGGGACCCAACGAAGGTGACATTGCTCTATTTAAACTGAAAAGGTAAAACCTTGACTGATCATCCTGCTATCACTTCTAATAATCCTCATTCAAATACTAATAAAAAAAATAATGACACTGATTCAACTATCCGTTTTTGACTCAGTATTGCTACTTATTGGTTGAAAGTTATGATTCAAGAAGCTACTGCACATGTACTTAACTTGAATATTTTAATTTGCAGCATTTCTTGACCTCTACTCCGCTATATCTCTGAGGCAAATATTGCACTTTTTACTTAGTTAAACTTTTTTGATAATTCCATTTATTTTTTACTTTTAAAATCTAGATTAATAATACAAAATGTAACCAATAAGTAATGTATAGTTATGCTACCTAGAAGTATCTAATGTATCCAGCAGTATGTAACATAATCACAATGAGCTTCACCTTTATCAGCTGCACCATTAACATAGTATACACATTACTGCATCAGTTTTATAATCCATTAATATAATATACATCAATCTGAAATGGGCCCGCTGGGTAACGTTTATACTTTTGTTTCTTTATTTCAGTGACCGTTTGAATGCATGACATCTACTTGTAACTGAGTGTTTCTGCACCATGGTAATGCTATTTTGATGTAGAAGATCTGAGTACTTCTTGTTTGTTGTTGTTTGTTTTTAGACCTGCACAAATAAATGACATAGTCCGGCAAGTTTGTCTGCCAGAGAAGGACTATATTGTTCCTAACCGAGCTGAGTGTTATGTTACTGGATGGGGTAAAACCAAAGGTACAGTATGACGTGAATTTGTGCTCTTGTACTGCTATCCTTTCGAGGACCAATTGTAAGTTGAGATTCTGGCTGGCCCTTACATCTTTCAGATGTTGTTCGACACATTTTGTTATGTTCTGTTAAGCTGTAAAATGAGAGCATTGGTCTAGCAGGTGGGCTTGGTGCTTCAACCATCAACTCTGTCAAACATGGTTCAACGTTCTCATTTTACAACTAAACAGCACACTCAAACATGCATCCAAAACATTTTAAGTGAGAATTAAACTATGCAGTGACAGAATGTTGATTCATATTTGATTAGCGCTGCCTGTTTGACAGTTTCACTGCAGTTCACCAGCAGTGACTGACATAATTGCTAGCTCTGTTACAGACTGCTTGGCTCAGATTGATTGTTTTCTGTGTGCTATGGTAGATTTTCGCGATTATCATTAGAGGCAGTAGTGGATGACTCTGTGGAAGTGTGTTGCAGGTACAGGAGGTAAGGGCTTCCTGAAAGAAGCTGGAGTCCCTGTGATCGAGAACAAAGTCTGCAGTCAGCCATCACTTATGAACCGCATAATCAAAGACAATGAGATGTGTGCTGGATTCATTGAGGGAGGAAATGACAGCTGCAGGGTAAGAAAAAACTGGTGAACCAACCAAAATATTTATTATAATTGCCCATTTCATTAATTGGACTTGTTTGTGAACTGTCCAAGTGAGTGACTCCTTGTCCCAGTGGGCTTATAGAGCTCAGGAGTTCATGATTTAAATGTTACTGATGATAAAAGTTATGACTGTCAAAAGTGTAATTTAACACACAGGGTATATTATTGTTTATACACAGCTTGAATTCTTTTTAAATATTTGACTTACTTGGTGAATGTATGTTTTTTGTTATCTATTTCACGTAAGTTCAATGACCTAAAAACTTTTCTTCCTTCCAGCTTTGCTAGTGTTCTTTTCCACTCTGGTTTTTGGACTGAAAATTCTCTCCCTGCAGGGTGACAGCGGTGGTCCTCTGGTGTGTGTTAAGCAGAACAGGTTCATCCTGCAGGGTGTGGTATCAGAGGGTGTGGGATGTGGCACTGCCACAAGACCTGGCATCTACACTCGAGTCTCCAAATTTGTGGACTGGATCAACCATGCCATCAAAGAGACTTAAAAGGTCTTCACCTTAAACATATACAGTGTCTTTAGTCATAGACATTATGCTTTTGAAGATACTTTAACATGCTGCTCTGCTGCAACATCACTAACCCTGTTGTGTATGTCATGTCAACAGATGTTTTGTTTCCTGTGATGGAAATACAGTTAGCACATCATGTTTCTGGTTTTAGCATGTAAAGGTGTGTTTCTGTAATATTTGAACAATAAAAATCATTACAAGCTTTCTAGCCATGCTTTCTAGAAAACATTTAAAAAACGACTTCCTTAGTTTCTGTTAAATAATAATACATTACATAATACATAAATCTATACATGCATGCACACAAAGACAATTAAAAAGTAGTTTCCTTGTTCTTTTTCAAGTTTGATTTTAAAAGTTTAATTTGTTGGTTGTTCGTGACACCCTTTTTTGTCCTGTGAACAAAAACATGAATATTATATTAACAATAAATCCTGCATTAATTCCCCTAGATCACTCTAAGAATTTAAATATTGCACAGGTGAAGAATTTCTGTTAATCTTGCTCACTCTTTTTGATACCAGACTTTGGCCAAACACAGGACATATTAGAGAGTATAGGTGCCAGGTTATGACCTTTATAGAGAGCGCCAGTAATGAGTCCTGAAAGCTGGGAATTGGTCAGTATTTTAGCACCTCTGCTTCCCTTGTCTCAAAGTCAATGGGCTTTTTGAATGGGTTTTTGGTAAGACACCTGAAATAAGGTCTGTGGTTAACACAAGTTTAAGAAAATTTCTGTTTTTGTTCTACAACATAAAGTACATCAGTAAATACCCCAGTTGTGAACTTGCATGTGTCTTAAAAAGGCTGTTGCCAACAAGTAGCTAAATGAGACTAGCTGCTGCAACAATTACATCTCTACAGCCCCATAGTGGTGCTGACATGGCCATAGTGTAGTTTATAGCCTAACATTAGCTTTTTTTCATCTGGCACTTGCATTAAGGCTTTGAAAAATCCTAAAAAGTGGTCTGCATTTGTGAAAATTATCATACCGATCAAAATGTTTAAGTTTCATAAATGTTTGTTTGCCACAGAGCTTATTTTCCACAATGATCTGAAAATCCAGTGTTAAAATCTCATAGGCTTTTTAATGAGGGAACCAGGGCAATGTTAGCTTCCGGGTTGGCCTACAGAAAAATGCCATCACTGTGTTATTATTGTTACTTTATTTTGTCATATGCGATGATCAGGTCATGTGGTGTTGGAATATGTGTATCACCACTGTCAGTCAATTTTGTGAATGAATGGAGGAGAGGCAGTGACAGGGGAAGTCCTAAGTTTTGCTAACTGCTTTGCGCTTTATTAGTTTCTTTTGATCACGCCTGTGTGATGGGGAACTTCCCTTGACATACTTTGGATGCAACCTTTTCCTACAAAATGCAGTCACTGGACCTGTCCCAATTAATGACAGCAAGTGTGTCTGGCAGGTTGGTTTATCTCTGCTCAGCCTCTTAGTGAATAAGTTTCAGTAAAAGAGCAACATTATTACACACTGTGGAGACAGATGCAGATATTAGGTCATCCATTGCTTGGTCCATACACTAGCCTATTCCCACGATTTTGACACTGAGAATGACAAGGCCTGACAGCAACACAAGTGCGGTATGTAACCTGTGCATTGTACTGCATCATGGCTTGTTTAAAACCCAGTCTGAATTGGATAGGGCCACAAGTTAAGTTGTGCGTTGCAGTTTCTGACAATGGGTTGCCACTGTTCAGGTTTAATCCGTTTGAAAAGCAGAAGCCCTGGGTTTTTTTCTGTGTGTGGTTTGGGCTCAGTGCAGGAGATGTGAATGCCATGCCTGTATTTCACGCTATGGCTATCCTTTTTGCTGGCTGTACATTAGAATCTCTCTGTGACTGTCATTTCCATGTGTTCAAAATGAGTGCACAAATGCTGTTCAAACTGGTGAAAAACCTGAAATGAAAAAAGAACGATCACTGTGAAAAGGCTCTGAAAAACAAAATGAAGCCTAAAACTAAAAAAACTAAAACTAAAAAAAAAAAAAAAAAAAAAAAAGAAGCGGACAAATATAAATAAAGAGACCAATAATGTCTCTCAAAGACCTCATGAAAAATGAGAACAATGTTTCACAAGTTAAAGCACAGTTTGATGTTTTGCTGCAATTGTATAAAAATGCCACTGTATTACATACATTTCTATTGCGTTTAATTACACCTGATGAACAGGAAAAACTAAACACATGGTTCAAAAGTGTCAGTGGATACAACCAAGGAGTTGTTGAGGATGTCAAAGTGTCTCTCTCATAAACTAGCAAACCACAAAACAAAACATCTGTCAGAGCCAATTCATAATGTTGAATTGCCAGTGGAGGGAGCCAGGATGGAATATTGCCATGTGACAGAATATCAAACATAAACAGCAGAAAACAGGACCAGAATCAGATGTTTCCACAACCTTATCTGCATGTCTCATAGCAGAGCTTCAGATGGCTTCTTCGTTTGCCTGAGAAAAAACATGCACTTGAGGAAGAGCAATTCAGAAAACATAAGCAACAGCCTCAGCTTGAATGACACATCTGTGTCAAAAGTGATGGTTTGACGAGTTCTGGATTGGGTGGTGGCAGTCCTGCTGCCTGATGACCTGATGGCATGGATTCATATTTAGAGAAAAGAGGGAAGAGTGTTGAACCTATGAATGTTAATGCTTAGACTTTTGTGCTACATAAACACCTAAGGAAAAGAAAACAGCATTAGAAAATACTGATTCACACTTGACAAGCACATGAAAAAAGGGAAACCCATACCTTCAGAGTTCAGAACATAGAGCCTCCATACACCTTTTTCTGAAGATACATAGAACTGACCTATAATCAAAAAAGTGCTCTTTTTGTACTTGAGGTCACATTATCAAAAGTATTCCAAAACCTGCTGCTTGTTTGCTGTCCTTGTCGGGGTAATGATTGACTAATGATGGAATGAGCTGTCCTATTTATCTTTCTGAGATGCTAAAAGGAGCCCGGTGATTTACCAGGAGGTAACTCAGCAACTTTGTTGACTGTGATCTGCTAGTACAGGGCTTCACCATGGACCTGTACAAACTAGCTTTTCTCTTGGGAGCCTTGATCTGCACTGGTAAGATACACTGGCACTTTTGAATGATAATGAATAGTTCATAACTATCCAAGTGACATAAAATATAAATACAACTAAGACAGACAAAACTTCACGTCACTGTGAGAGTACCTCATCAGGACATCCTTGTCCACATTAATAAAATTAACTCTTTCAGCTCAATTTTATGATGTATTATGAGATGAGACAGGATGCATATGAAACAGATTTATTTCACTTTGATTTTTTAAAACTAACTAAACTATAGATTTTCCTTCTTTTTTTTTAAAATATTTATTTAATTTTACAGTGTTTAATTTTGAGTTAATAAATTGGATTCTCTATTATGTGTAGACTCTTTCAGATATAGCACTTATTCAATTACAGCTACAATTGTAACCTTTTACTTTGCTCATTAAATAAACAAGTATTATCACTTTTGTTTTTTTGTATTTTGTTCCTTTTGTTTATACGTATTTCTTATTTTTTGCCATAAGTAGTTCCCCTTTATTAGTTGATAATTTGCCAGATTGATTAATAAAAATTGAAAATATATGCTGAGAGATGATATATTTGTTTATTTAATTTGATGTACAATTAATCCTTTAGTTTGCATGTCAGTCTTTTATTTTAAAGATCATGGCTTGCAACTTTGTTCTATTAGAAAACATTTGCTACCTCAAATCTGAAATCAGATTTAAGCTCTGATGACATTAACACTACTGTAGTTTTTTTTTTTTTTTTTTTGAAGAGTGTAGAAGTAGTGTAAATGTTATTTTTTATAACTGTCACTATATCCTAAGAGCTGTACGCTGGCCAGAAGATCTGTGCTCCCAATTTTATTTGCAAAAATTACGAAAACAACCAAAGTCGGGGGCTCTCTGATGCAGCTGTCAGTCATTTCTGCCGTGTGAACTGCAGTCAACACAGCAAATCTGATCAAATATGAATAAAGATGAATAAAGATAAAGGTTACTGAATTGCCTATCCTCGCCTCAAATGTTCTCAGAGTAGTAGTAGTAGTAGTAGTAATGTGCTATTTTGCTGTAAAATAAAGTTTGCTCTACTGTTTTCAACATGGCAGTTGGGTCACAAACTTTCTACTTTTACAGATAAATAATATAATATTGATTCATATATCATCAGCGCTGCCTATTTGACAGTTTGACCACAGTTCACAACAGCTATTGACAGCTGCTCTCTCTGAAAATGGCCTGTGATTGGCCAGAGTTTCCCCATTATGAACTGGATTTTCTAAAGCAAGAAAATACAACCAAGCAGAGGTGCAGAAGTCTTGAATAACAACACGCTCATAGTTTATTATAGAATTTTTGCCCAGTGACTCCGAAAACCACCTACCTGAGCTGTAATGATAACAAATGCACTGTATACTTAATATTTAATATTTTTGTCTCTGATTTCAGGAAGTGCTACTGAGGTGGACAGCTACACCAAAATTGAAAGAGCACAGATTCGCTCACTGCAGAGAAGATATTACTCAGTAAACAATATGGCTGAGTGTGCC
Source organism: Plectropomus leopardus (assembly GCF_008729295.1). Lineage (NCBI taxonomy): Eukaryota > Metazoa > Chordata > Actinopteri > Perciformes > Serranidae > Plectropomus > Plectropomus leopardus. The sequence goes on from NC_056467.1 coordinate 20,183,820, forward strand.
ACCAAATGTGACAGTGAAACATCGTTCACATGCAGGTAAATTCACATCTTAAAAAGAACAACTTTCATCTAGCGATCAAAATTTAACTTTCATATTCAAGGTTCAGCATTTGGAACTGACACCTGCTGTGTTCTCACAGGTCTTTTACATATAGTCAAAGGGACGACGAGTGTTGGACATCACCAGAAAACTCTGAAACAGGGATGGTTGAGCATGGAAAAAGCACAACATTATATGAGAGAAAAGGCACGTCCTTTTTTCTTTCCGGTTAGATATGCACCCATAAGTCTTTTTATTGAGGGGATACTTTGTCTTTTTTTTTAACCAATTTTCTATCAAAACAGTGTGGGTAGTAAGAATAGATGAACTGTGGTAAACTTCCCTCCATCTAACCAGTACCTAGATAGCCTTCCTCCCTGCTTGGCAAACTTCACTGGATGACGTAAATTGATGCAAAACACATCATCCAGCAGAGTTTTGCCATCTCTTGAAACGGTTGCTCAAACTACAGGCTGTAATTATGCTTTTTCATATGGCAGCCTCCCATGCCACCACTGTGGACACAAAAACTATAGAAGTGCATATAGATCTGTCCCCGTCTCTCTCAGCGCGGACTAAAATCTGATTGAATGGCAAAACTAGGCAGCACTGGTTAAATATAAATCAAGATTTTGTCATTGTGCTGCCTTTTTCTTGTGTAAAATGTCTTTAGAAGCATATATCAGAGCCTAGTTTAGTTATAATAGTGAGAGTTTGTAAACAGGAAGGGAGTACCAAACTGCTTCCGGCGCAGTGAAAATGGAGGTAAAAAAAACTGAGGTCAAACGATTAAAAAAGCAACAAAAAACACCGCTGAACGAATATAAATCGAGATTTTTTTTATTGTGTTGCACTCATCTTAAATGTTTTCAGAATAAAACATTTTATGGTTTCATAGAAGCATGACACTGTTGTCCTGCGGGCCAGCTGCCTTTGTAGGAGTTTGCATTGCATTTCCCACCAGCGGGAGCGATGGAATGTATTCTGTTAGTTGTAGTTTTTCTACTTCTTGAACACAAGTGTCCTTTTTCTCTGTTTTCTCTGTGCAAAGACTGTTCTCCTGTTAAACCCCTTTCCCACCAAAATTAGCATGTGCATGGGGAACTATTAAGCATGGGTAAACATGTTGAAAATAGGCTATAGACCCCTTTCCCACTGTCAGAAGAGCAGAGCTTGTATATGGCATTGCAGCAGATGATTTAGCCTTTTTTGTGTGTGTGGGTTTTGTTTTGGTGTGAAGGGTTCTCGAAATCTGCAAAGTACACTCTTACTGATTTACTGATTCACTCTTTACTGATTTTTTGACTCTGCAGTACACGCAATCCTGAAAGTGTCCTTTGGTGTATGTTTCTGCTTGTCTAGTATACAGCCTGGAGTGCACATATGGAATAGGAACATATTACAGAGGAACACAGTCCAAAACAGGAACTGGAAAGACCTGTCAGAACTGGTCAGCAAGATATCCACACATGCCCAAGTATGCATTCATGCAAATTTTACGCAATTTACACATAACTTCATATCTTTTTAGAGCTTTTCATCTATATTGTTTCGATGTGTTTCTCGCAGCTTCACACCGGAGGAAAATTCCATGGAAGCACTGGAGTCTAATTTCTGCAGGAACCCCAATGGAGACCCAAAGGGACCCTGGTGCTACACCACTGACTCAGACACCCCCTGGGAACACTGCAATATATCAAGATGCATTGGTAAAATGTTTTTGTTTATTTCGTTTATTGTTATGACACACTATTGCTGTGTCATAAATCACTCCCTATTCTCCTGACTGTCAACTTTGTCCTTACATATATATATATATGTGTGTGTGTGTGTGTGTGTGTGTGTGTGTGTGTGTGTGTGATTAGAAACAAAGTTGGCAAACTCACACACACACACACACACACACACACACACACACACACACACACACACACACACACATATATATATGTAATATTCCATTACAGATGAGTGTATGCACTGCACTGGTGAGGACTACAGAGGAAACATCTCCATCACAGAAAACAAGCACACGTGCCAACGCTGGGACACCCAAGAACCACACAGCCATGTGTTCAACCCCAGCATGTAAGACTACAAAACAGTACATCATTGTGTCACTCAACTTAAAGCAGGATTTGATGATACTGATAAATGTATTCAAGAAGAATGTATTAACTCAGAAGCCCCATCCAAGTTGTCTGAATGTGACTTTCACATCTGTTATCATGAAATCCTTTAATCCCTTAATCCTTCTGATTTGGAACCAAATTGCCAGTGTTTCCTTCGAGCTGCATTAGTTTGCATATAGAGAAAACAGGTCTGCTTATGTTGCAGTGATATTACTCTAAAACAGCAATTAAACAATTTACAGGAAAGAAGTTTTATCCCTGGTAGACTGGTGTAATGCAAACAACTTGGAATGAAATGCTTCCAAAACCAATGACTTTGGCAGGGGCTGATTGGACCACCTACTCTTTGGTAACAATAACAAAATTCAACAAGTGGATAGCTACAAATTTCACCTTGAAAAGCAAGGGGGTACCAGCACTGCTATTCTCACAAAAGCACACCAGAGACTTCTGTTTCTAACCTCTTGTGACCGTGCATCTTCATATGAGGACATTACATTTTAAGTGTGCTGAACCTTATGCTTCATTTTTCTTAACGTAGATCTGTTGTCCTTGTTTGTGCACACTTTGTTTCATCTGATATTAGAAAAAGCACAATACCAAAATCCATGTAAAAACAAGATGGCAGCAATCTCTGGCTAGAGTCAGATCCTGACACAGAAATTGACAAGGTGCAAAACCTGATCAAATATTATGGTTGAAACATGCTTAATATTGTCTGTACTTTGATATGGCACACAGATTTGACCAATTTTAGCAGCAGTACAAAGTTATGATGCAGTTCATTAGGAATTACTTGTTTGAGGACATTCGGGCATAGCTTTTGTTTTACCACAGCATTTCACACAGGCCAGTTTAGTGTCCTACAGACAAAAAGACATTTCCAGCTTGGAGTATGAAGCGAGTGAATGCATTTAAAGTTACGAAATGAACAAATCACAAGGGCCTTAGATATGTTGCATGTTGCATATTTCATGTTTTGCACAACCATTTTCAGTCATTAAAATAAATGTTTTCTACGTAATTACATGTTTGTGGACTATTGAAAATAAACCCATTGTCCTCAGGACATAATTCTAAGACTTGGACATCCAGGTTTCAAAAGAACATGTATCCTGGAGCTCTCCACCTCCTCAACATTAAAAATGGCAAATCACTCAGCAGGGTGAATAATTGTGCAATATAGCAGATGTTTTTAATGAACTTGATGCACTTAGTTTTGTGGGTTGTTTGAGGTTGCTGCTTAATCCATAAAGTTGTTAGTGTTTTATCTATGGTGTACGTGTTAGATCTGATTTTACCCATGTGTTTTATGTTTATAATTTTTTATGTTTATGAGTATGGATAGTGTTTCTACTTTGTATTATGTGCTTTATGAGTCAATGGTTTTACTGGTTTTGTCTTTATTTGTCTCTGTTTAAGTGAGCTTACTTAGACACATTTTACACAATCATGTTGATATGGGTATTGAATCTTGAATCTTTGACATAAGACTTATGTTCTGTGAGCTAAACATTGATTTTGTCCTTAAAATGTATTTCACTGTTTAATTTTTGCGTTCTCTAGTCATCCAGAAATGCATCTTGTGGAGAACTTCTGCAGAAATCCCAATGGAGGCCGCCAACCGTGGTGCTACACCACTGACCCATCCATACGATGGGAGTACTGCGTTATACCCCGCTGCTGTAAGTCTGTCTGTATTATTATGTTTCCTTTACCTATGCACAGTTTCACTAAAACCTTATAGTTCCCAAGATTCCATCACTGAGGGTTAGGATAAGAGGAATTTTATTCACATATAAAAGTAAAAATCTAAAACTGTGATTTAGATGTGAAGGTCCAGATTTATAAGGAAATGTAACCACTAAATGCATTTACAATGTGGCAAGTGTTACTGCAGTTTCTAAAAACCTTTGAAAATATGTACACACACCTTTTAACCTAAAGTGTGAGTTTAACTCCCTGTGATGTTTAATCACTTCCTGCTGCAGGACCATTGAATTGACAAACTGACCCTGCAGCGCCTCCTGAGGACGAAAAGAAAACTCATTCCAAGGCCCTCAGTTCAGGTTAATTTGTGACTCTAAATTGCAAGAAGGTGTGAAAGAGAGAGACAGATGCCTGTATATCTTTCTCTATATATATTTATACGTATATGTTAAATTTTACCTTTTTTTTTTTTGGGTGGAGGCTTCAAATAAGCCCACTTTGTTCTTTTGCCTCTCACTGTGCTGCAGCACTGCATACTATACTATTCTTTTGCCATTTAGTATATTTTGAATTGTGTAAAAAAAAAAAAAAAACAAACTGAAAATGTCACTGAAACTAAATCACCATTTTCACTGTCAGCTTCGATGTTACTTGACATTCTTTCAAACACAACCACTACTTCTTTTTTTTCTTTGAGTTTTACCACTTATTCATCTCATCCTCTCTGCTCAGCATCTGAGCCCCCTACCATCATCCCAGAGCTGACCTGTGCCACCGGTAATGGTGAAGCATACAGAGGCACAAATGCCATGACTGAATCTGGCAAAACATGCCAGTACTGGTTGGATCAAAGTGAACACACGCCACAGAACTATCCCTGCAAGTAAGAGCTACTGTAACTGAAAAACGTTGTTGTTAATAAAAGAGGAACCTATGGCATGTTGCCTTTATCGCTGAGTTTACCTGTGTTCATTTTTACTGTCTGTTGTTTGTCAGAGGCCTGGATATGAACTACTGTCGTAATCCCGACCAAAAGGAGAGACCCTGGTGTTACACCACTGACCCTGAAACTCCCTGGGAGTACTGTGATGTGCCGAGCTGTCAGGATGGAGACGGACCAGGTATTACAGTGATCAGTGATGGTGATTTTTTACCCAGTTACAATAATATTAATGGCTGCGGTGATGAAGGCAGAGAGCATGATTGAATCAGCTTGATTTCCTTTCTGTTGCTGCAAATGAACCAGAGAGCCCCAGGGAGAGGAGGGCGACTGTTATGAGGAGGACGGATCAAGTTACCGTGGCATAACATCAGAGACCATCAGTGGAAAAAGATGTCAAGACTGGAGCTCCATGACCCCTCACAGCCACAATTATACTCAACAGAACTACCCCAAAGGGTGAGCATTAAATAACAATAACAAGCGAACAGAGATCATTGGTTCATATGATTATGAGAGTGAAAGACAAAATCTTACAGGATTTTGGTTCTTGCTTTCCTAAAGTTCCAGGTTTTCTTTTTCAACAGAGACCTCAGGAGGAATCTGTGCAGAAACCCTGATGGAGACCGAGCTCCCTGGTGTTACACTATAGACCCCAGTGTCCGCTGGGAGTACTGCAACCTGGAACAATGTACTCCTCAAACACCCTCTACTGTGACTCCACCACCAAAAGGTAAAATAGTCAACTTTTTGGAAATGCGTTTGTCACATTCTGATTTGTTTTATGATTTATTTGCTCATCTTGCCTCTGCTTTTGCTGCATTAGACTGTATGATTGAAAATGGAGAAACATACCGGGGTCCAACCTCAGTCACCTCTCAGGGTCTGACCTGCCAGGCCTGGAGTGCTCAGAGCCCTCACCGCCACAAGAGTTTCACCCCAGAAACTCACCCTGACGAGGGTCTGGAGGGAAATGTAAGTGTGTTCTTCCAATATGTACATTTTGAGTTAAATGATAAACATAAAAAGCTGGTAAATCACTATTTTTGTTTCAAGTGTATTGATTCTGTGCTTGTATGTCACTGTCAGAACTGCAGAAACCCAGCTGATGATGTGAGCGGCCCGTGGTGCTACACTACTGACAATAACACGAGATGGGACTACTGTCACATCCCAAATTGTGGTATGTGTTTGAACCCTATTTGTATGTAGAGGGTTACAATTAGGCCAAATATTACATTTTAACCACTTCACAAGCATGTTGCATATATATATCTAAGATGTTGGTTCTGGAATAAAAAATATTTCCTTCACGCCCTATCCCTTTGGGCAGTTTGTACCTTGAAGCTCGGGTCCACTACCAGAGGCCTGGGAGCTTGAGGGCCCTGCGCAGTATCTTAGCTGCTCCTAGGACTGCACAGTGCTGGACTAAGATCTCAGATGTTGTTCCTGGAATCTGCTGGAGCCACTGTCCCAGTTTGAGGGTTACTGCCCCAGTTGCTCCAATCATCACCAGCACCACCATTGAGTCCTTCGCCTTCCACACCTTTCTCTCGCTCCTCTTTCAGTCCTTGGTATTTCTCAGGTTTCTTGTATTCTTCTTCCTGATGTTGCTATCACTAAGGATTGCTACATCTGTCACTACAGCCTTCTTCTGCTGTTTATTGAGGTTGGTGAGCTATCACCAGTTTGTCAGTCTGGATCTTGAAGTCACACAGGATGTTAGCTCTGTCATTCTCCTGCACCTTTGGAGGTGTCTTCCATTTCGAGCTTAGGACTTCCAGCCCATACTCAGCACAGATGTTCCTGTACATGATGCCAGCCACTTGGTGCTCTTTGTAAGCTGTGCGTGCCTGCATCTTACACTATGCTGTTATGTGTTGGACTGTCTCAGGGGCATCTCTGCACAGCCTGCACCGGGGGTCCTGCCTGGTGTGATAAACTCCAGCCATTTGTACTGAGTGCCTGTTCTTGTGCTGCCATGATCAGTGCCTCTGTGCTGTCCTTCAGACCAGCCGTATCCAGCCATTGGTTGGATTTGTCGATATCAGCCACTACTTTTTCTTGTCCTTTGAACCTTGCTTCTCCTCGTTATTATCATCAATGTCGTCGGGCTGTTTCTGCTTGAGACTCTTCACTGTGCCAGTCATTGAGTCAATGCATGGGGCTATCTTCCTGATGTGTGTGCATGTCATGCTAGCTTCTAAAGGAAGGCTTAATAATTATCTAAAATTAGGCTGAATAATGCCATTTAAAAAACATTACAGCCATTTCACAGGGGTCACTTGACCTCTGACCTCAAGATATCTGAATGAAAATGGGTTCTGTGGGCACCCATCAGTCTCCCCTTCACAGACATGCCCAAGACTTGCTTTCTCCTGTCAATAGGACTACAAAACTGTTTTGAAATACAAAATAATACAATTGAAAAGGTGATTAAAATGTAATAAATTTTAGTTAACTATTAAAATTCTGCAGTTAACAATTAAACACAATAAAAAAATGTTTGACAGCTGTAGTGGATGATGAGGACAAATATGGAATATAAAAAAATATTGAAATCTCTAAATAAGACCAAACTTTTTTTTAGAAATTCCTTAGTTGACCTCTAGATCAGCTGATGGATCTAACTGCCCTGCCCGGTCAAAAAGCAGGATGGGGAGGACCCCAAGAGAGGCTGTGAGCTACCTTTAATCAACCTGAGAAAACTTTATGAACTGTGCTTTTGGGGTTGATTCTCTTAGACAATAGGAAAACCTATGAAGTGTTAGACCTAGGTTACGATCTCGGATAAAGTTATAGGTTATATCTAATCAGGTTTATTATTGAATCTTTTCCTTTAATGTTTTATAGGATACATTACCTCTCTGCTACTGAACAATGCTCAAAATTGTCTTTTAATCTTAACATTCATCTGTTTGGTCATCTTGCATTATTTTAGTACATCTGATCAAGTTCAAAAGTCATATTTGATTTAGTTCCTCACTGATTTCAAGCCCTCATTTTGTCATGTTATTGTGGGTGCATTCATGAGTTCGGTTGTTCAATTAGTCACTTTAGTCACCTTGTGTCTTTCACTTTTTCATCATTTATTTCTAGTTATTCCTAATCTTATTTATCTGTAGTCTTTTAGGAGTAGATAAGTAGTTTCATAAATCTTACTCTACTTGTTCTAATTTAAGAATTCATTAATTGCTCGGACAGCACAAGGGTAAAAGGGGGTGACATGCAGCAAAGGGCCGAGGCTGGAATCGATATTGTGGCCACTGCAGCAAGGACACAGGCTCTTTACATGGGGCGCCTGCTCTATCCACTGAGCCACCAGGCGCCCCAAACTAATTCAGTGTTTGTGTTTCACTTCTCTTGCAACAATTCATGACTCTGAACTTTCTTTTTAGTTGAATCGAAATGTGGGACACCATTCTTCAAACCAAAGCGTTGTTTTGATCGGATCGTGGGTGGCTGTGTGGCTAAACCTCACTCGTGGCCCTGGCAAATCAGTCTCCAGATCACGTGAGTAGTACAAAGGACTTGCGACATTTGTAAAATATGATAAAAGTATAACTGGTATCCCCACTTTGTACCTCTAAAACTGTGCAGTGGACTCACTGTGGTAACGAAGACTACAATATTCTAACCCTATTTCTATTAGGCAGGCTGATAACCATGTCCAACATCCTACATCCCCTTCAGCTGGCAGTGTAGGGTAGATAGAGGGCTCTGCCTGTGCTAATAGGATTAGGGCTACAGTATTGTAATTTTAGTTATATATCACACAGGCTTCACCCTCTACTGACCTGTTTTGACACAGCGGGTGGAGTCCCAATAATGAATGCCCTGTTGAGACATAACATTGACCTAGCCACACTGATCCTGACCAGCTAAAGTTTTGTTGCTATAGCCTGCCTACATCTTTAAAACCTGGGCTGCCGCAGCAGAGAAACAGGGGACTCCAGTCTGCCCCAGTGGTGAGCAACTGCATTGGGTGGAGCTGTGGCCTAACCTTGCAGGAGTCAGAAGAAGCATAGACACCTTGCACACCAGATGCCATACAGCTGACTTAAACCCACCTCATTTCACCAGTCCTGTGTTGTTCCAGCAAAACAGATCCTGAAATGGAGCCCAACTATTACAAGCAATATAATGTGGTGTAAACCTGAAATCTGAAAGTGTAGGACATAGACCACGCTGTAACCGCACATGCACACTGAACAAGGCAATAGACACTGCCACACCATGTGTGGAATGTGCACGTACCACAGTGGGAGGGTCCCTGCCTCTGGACCGGGAAATGCATGCACAAGGCAATCTCGCAAGGCATGTCTTGGATGCACCATCACCAAAGCACACAAACAGCTGATCAGTGTGTTTGATGGGGGCCATGCATTCAACATAATATGACTGAACAGAGCAGATGCAACTTTGTCCCCTTTCCCTCTCATGGGGTTGAGGACAAAATGCATCCAACTGTATTACTCTTGACTTGAATGAACTCCTTATGTTCCCTGGATCAAAGAAGAAATGTGATCTGAGAGAACCCCTGCTGTGGTCACCACAAAGTAGCAAGAAAATGAGGTGCATGGATAGGGTGGTTAATTCACACACTCTCTTAGCTGAGGTCAACAAAAGCAGTAAAGCTGTCTTAAATGACATCGCCTTCAGAGATAAGCACTCCAGAGGAGGGACTACTTCACCAAGACCTCAAGCACCAATTGCAGGTCCCTTTGCTGAAAAGAGTGGGGATTGTCGTATGTTGCCAGAGAGAAGCATAGTGGGCATTTGGAGTTGTGTTGACTGTTGAACAGATCCACTTCCGCTTTCGTGAACCAAGTCCAGATTTGTCTCACCACCTCAGCGTGATCACTTGACATGAGTTTGGCACACTTTACCAGTCCTTGACCGTGAAGAGCTCTCAGAGACAGCAGGTGCTTTGAGGACCATAACCACAGGACGTCCACCATCCTTATCAGGGTAGCGGACTGAATTCCGTTCTGTCTGTTGATGTAAGCTCCTGGAGTGGGGTTTCTGGTCCTCACCAGCTTGTGCTTTCCCTGTGTCATGGGCCTGAAATGTTGGAGGACCTGAAACACTGCCTGTAGCTCGAGGACGTAGATCTATTGGAACTCCAACAGAAGCCACACACCACCTAACTCTCTGCCCAGACGATTTCCCCCCATCCTGTCAGGGAGGCATCCGTGAACAACGTGACATAGGAGGTTCACGCAGTGTTCACTGCAACAGATGTTGTTCTTGTTCTTGTGGTTCTTGGCATCCAAGCATGGGTAGGCAAACCACCTCTACAGGTGTTGCATGTGCAGTACCTCAGACAGTATCACCAGGTGGGCAGCTGCCATGAACCCAAGTGCCTTCATAATCAACACTGTCACTGTTGCACCATGCCACAGAGCTGTCCACCTGTGTTCTGAAAAAGTGACCCACAGGCTGTTTACGACGAGTGTGACCCCCAGATACTCAGCGCACTGGTGTAGTTAGTGAGCTGCTTATCTTCCAGTTTATTGTGAACCCTAACTTGGTCTCGTGTAAGATCAACTCGGCTGTGTGGAACAAAGCCTGGTCCTTGCACTTGGCAGTGATTATGAGGTTTTTTTGTTAAAAGAAGACCCAAATGCTATGGTCGTGCAACGGCTGAAGCGCCACACCCACACATTTGCTGAAGGTGCCGGGTGCCAGGAAATAGCAGAATGGCAGTGTGTAGTACTTATAGGCTATCTCCTGCAAAACAAAAGTCAGGAATTCCAAGTGTTTTAGAGCCATCTTGACAAATGAGAATGAACATGAAAATGTGAATTGCTTCTTCTAGAGCCAGTGTTTGGCTGGTCTTTTCTGGGCTACTGTAGAACAACATGATGAACTCTGTGGAAGACCTGCTTTGTATTACGATATAAAGAGCCCAGTCAAGGTAATTCAAAAACTAATTATTTTTAGTTGATAACAAACTAATGAAAAGATTGTTATGAATGTTATATTCCATTTCTGCCTATAGATGCTCATAAAATCTACACACTGGACCTTACCAACAGATGCTTGCTGATATGTAACAGTATCTTAATTGTTTTCTGATTTTATTAATTTATTCTAATTTTAATGTCTGTATAAGTCCAGGTTTTTGAATTCCTCTTAAAACAAGCTGTTGCATCTCAAGGGGATCTATATCTGTAACATACTGAAATAATATCTGATATTTAGGCTATATAAAAATTTATATATTTTCTGTGAGACTTAAATACATTTCTGTGTATCTCTTTCTACCAGTGGGGGAATTCATCACTGTGGAGGAAGTCTGATTGACCCTCAGTGGATCATCACTGCTGCACACTGCCTGCACATGTCAGAGACAATTTAAAAAAAAAAATGTAAAGACTAAGTCCTGTTAGCCACTGTACAGCTATTGTGTACATTTATGAACATGTTGTGTACTGTAGGTCCGATGACCCTGCATACTACAAGGTAGTCCTGGGTGCTCACAAAGTACGAGAAAATGAGACATCACAACAGCAGAGGGATGTGGAGAAACTGATAAGGGGACCCAATGAAGGTGACATTGCTCTCCTCAAACTGCAAAGGTAAAAAATGAAACTGACAGACTGATTATCCTGCTATCCCTTCTAATAATACTTGTTCAAATACTAATAATCATAATAACATTGATACAACTTTCTTTTCCTAACTTACTATTGCTACACAGTGTTTACTAGTAACTTAGTTGACTCAAGAACTATGCTGTATTTGCAGTTATGTTTTACCTCTACTTTACTAAATCTCAGAGGTGAATTCTGTACTCTTTACTGAGCTACATTTTTTGACAACCTGATTTACTTTGTACTTCGCAGATTCAGATTAATAGTATAATATGTAATAAACAAATAATGTTTTATTATGCTACCCAGAAGTATTTAATGTATCCAGAAGTATGTAACATAATAACAATGAGCTTCACCTTTATCAGCTGCACCATTAACATAGTATACACATTACTGCATCAATTTTATAATCCATTAATATAATATACACTAACCTGAAATAGGCCTGCTGCAGCATGTTTATACTTTTGGATCTTTATTTTAGCCACAGCTTCAATGCAAGCCATTTACTTGTAACTGAGTGTTTTTGTACTATGGTAAAGCTATTTTTATGTACAAGATCTGAGTATTTCTTGTTGTTGTTTGTTTTTAGCCCTGCACAAATAAATGACAAAGTCCTGCAAGTTTGTCTGCCAGAGAAGGACTATATTGTTCCTAACAGAGCTGAGTGTTATATTACTGGATGGGGTCGAACCGAAGGTACAGTATGACGTGTGTATTTGTGCTCTTGTACTGCTATCCTTGTGAGGACCAATTTTAAGTTTAGAGTGTAGTCTGGCAGGCTTTACATCTTTTCAGATGTTGTCAGAAACATATTTTAGTGTTCTGTTAAGCTGTGAAATGGGACAGTTGGTCCTGGCTGGGGCTTGGTGATTCGATCATCTCTGTCCAACATGGTGGCCTGATCACAAATGTTGTCATTTTACAGCTAAACAGCACTTTTAAAACATCTTTCTAAAACATTTTAAATGGGAAATAAACAATACAGTGACAGAATATTGATTCATATTTGATTAGTGCTTCATAGCCTACAGACTCCTTGGTTCTGATTGTTTTTTACGTACTGTAAAGCCCTCTGAGGAAAATTGTGATTTGTGATATTGGGCTTCATAAATACAAGTGATTTGACTTGACTACAAATGTTTTAAGACAAAGCTCCAACTGTGACAGAGACAACAACAATTGTCCATCGGTAAAGCGAAATTATTAGAAATGATCTCCTATTTAAGCAAAATGTAGCATTTTGTGATTAGAGACTGGATTACTGTGTTTATGTGTGTTGCAGGTACGGGAGGTAATGGCATCCTGAAGGAAACTGGAGTCCCTGTGATTGAGAACAAGGTCTGCAGTCTTCCATCGCTTATGAACCGCAAAATCAAAGACCATAAGATGTGTGCTGGATTCTTCGAGGGAGGAAATGACAGCTGCGAGGTATGGAAAAACTTTTTAAAAAAAACTGGTAAACCAACCAAATATTATTACAACTGCACATTTCATTTTTTAATTGGACTTGTTTATAAACTGTTCAGTAAGTGGCTCCTTGTCCCAGTGGGCTCATAAAGCTCATGAGTTCATGATTTAAATGTTCTAAAAATCTGACATACATCTGTTAGTGAATACACATTTTTCCTATCTGTGTCACTTAGGTTCAATGACCTAAAACTTTTCTTCCTCCCTGCCTTGCTGGTGTTCTTTTCCACTCTGGTTTTGGACTGAAAACTTTAAAAAAATTAAAAAAAATTCTCCCTGCAGGGTGACAGCGGTGGTCCTCTTGTGTGTGTTGGCCAGAGCAAGTTCATCCTGCAGGGTGTGGTATCAGGGGGTGTGGGATGCGGCATTCCAACAAGACCGGGTATCTATACTCGAATCTCCAAGTTTGTTGACTGGATCAACAATGCCATCAAAGAGAATTAAAAATTCTGGACCCAAACATTTACAGTACATACAAACATTATCTGCCAATCAGCCTGGACTAATGTTCTGCATTCGAAAAAAAAAAAAATAACAAAGTGAACTGATAACTACTATCAGCAAATAGTACTTGAAATATCCAAAGGGACATTCCTCATTATACAGGGAAATCAATCAAAGAACCTTCTTATGGAGCTGATATACAAAAACTCTCATAATGAGCCAAGAATTTGACTGAAAAAGTTCAAAAGTCTTTTTTAGAAAGACAATGGCACAGTTTTCCTTGATTGAGCAGTAGTTACAAGGCCGAAGCACACACTGAAGAGTCTACATTTAGATTGTTTTGAAAACATGTTTATTTGAAGTTGAGGACATCGGTCCCTTTTAGCTAAAGATTAACTTTGTGCTGTACATTGATCAGATTTGATCTAGATTACATTGACTAGTAGCAATGAGAATAAAGTCTGTCTTACATTATAACATTGTAACAAATACATACACACATTACCTTTATAGAACATGTAACTGTTTATAATGCTAAAGGTCTTTACGTCACCCAGGACACTGCACAAGCAATGTGTTACGTATGTGGCACATAACATGGAACATGGAAACATGGAATAAATAAAGAAATCTTGATAAGAAACAAAAACGAAGTCATCTTGACTTATTTATCACATTTCACACAATAAAATGCAACACTGTGTTTTTATGACATACCATTTTTTTAAAGTACTCATTCTGTGCTTGAGGTCACATGATCAAAAGTGTTCCAAAACCTGTTGTTTGTTTGCTATACTTGTCGAGGTAATGTTTGACTGATGATAGATTAAGCTGTCCTATTAGTTTTCCCGAGAGGCGAAATGGAGCCCAGTGACTAACCAGGAGGTACCTTAGTGACTTTGTTGACTGTGATCTGCTAGTACAGGGCTTCACCATGGACCTGTACAAACTAGCTTTCATCCTGGGAGCCCTGGTCTGCATTGGTAAGACATGCTGGCACCTTTGAATGATAATAATGACTAATTCACAGCTATAAGTGGCATATAATATGAATATAATTAAGACAGACAAAAGTAACCCTTATTTAATTTTAAATTGCTAAATGTCCTGCCAATGACTTCTGTTCTCTATTATGTATAGACTCTCTCTCCAGTTTGAGAACTACAGTTGCACATGTAACCTTCTGTGACTTTAATAATATATTTTTAAAAAGATAAAAGTATTATGTTATTAATTTGTAATTGTGTAATATTCTATTTTTGTTTATAAGCATTTATTAAACCATGTACCTGATAATTTCTCCTTTATTGGTTGATACTCTGCCAAAGTAATTACTCAAAATTGAAAATGATGCTGAGGGGGATGATTTAGATTTTGTAATGCATCCTTTATTTAACATATCAGTCTTTTAAAGAAGAGTATATCAAAAACATGATATGCAACATTGTTCTATTTGAAAATATTTACTGCCTCATACATAAAACCTGAAATCAGATTTAAGTAGGATGACAATAATGATAAGAAATGTACTGTATATTTGACAATGAATTAATTTTTTTGTCATTTTTTTAGTCAGTGGTACTGAGGTGGATGGCTACACCAAAATTGAAGTGCCACAGATCCTTGTGTTTAGGAGTAAGGGGTACTCAGTAAACTCTGTGGCTGAGTGTGCCACCAAATGTGACACTGAAACATCCTTCAAATGCAGGTAAGTTCACAGTTTTAAAAAAAAACCTAGCTTTTACCATAATATCCCAATTTATCTTTGAACTTGACACCTGCTGTGTTTTCACAGGTATTTCATTTATAATGAAAAGGACAGTGAGTGTTGGATATCACCTGCAAACTCTATAAACACACGACTATATGAAAAAGAAGGCAAGTCCTTTTTATTTTTGAGGCATATTAGAAGCTCAAAGTATTTTTTATAGAATGTTACTAGATGTCATTTATTTTTCCCCTTTAAAATTTGGAGAAAGGTCTGCAAAAATTAAAACACTGTTCTTCAGTTTAGATTCTTCATGATATTTTACCTCCATTTTATTTTGGTTAATATTTAGTCCGTGTTGCATAGTAAGTGATGTTTGGACTGTTTCTGCAGGGCAAGGTTTTCTGGAGAAAGTTCAAGCAGCGGGCAAATCCAAAAGTGATAAAGACTATAGGTGCTGAGCCAAGCAAATATAGATATGAAAGAATTGATAAAGTCTGCACAGTAGCAAATGCTCCCATGAAAATGTATTCCAATACCTCCACACGTGACGTTTCGGCCCTGAGCCCTTCCTCAGACATGACAAAGTACAGACACACCACATAAATGACCGCATGAATGGGTCACTTGACAGGTGATGTGATACCAAGACATCTACGTGTCTACGATACAACATAATTGTCATGACACGTGACAAGGTGTCATGTCAAAATTTGGAACAAATACAAAAATTTTGTGTTAAAAATGTTCCTTCACTGAATATATACACACACGCATAAAAAATCCACTGTACAAAGTGTCCTCCAAAGTTACCACAGTAGATCAGTACAGCAGAGATATCGTGTAATGTGTCTGTGCTTGTTCCTCTACAGGAGAGTGTATACACGACAACGGCGAGAACTACAGAGGAACCATCTCTGTTACAGAAAACGGTTTCACCTGCCAACACTGGGACTCCCAGATACCACACAATCATAAATTCAACTCCAGCACGTAAGACTATAAAAAAACACATTGATCTATTAATGAGACACAAACAGGATTTTAAAATATTTAATTAATGAACTCAGTAGGATGTATTAACTAAGAAACCCTACCCAAACTGTATCAATGATTACACCACCTATGCAAGTTTTTTGTTAGAGTACAGTTTTTCAACTTTTAATACCATTCTTCCACCCAGGTTGTTGAACAAAGTTTTTCATATGCAATGCGTCAGTCTGCTGTGATGGTTAAAGTCCCTGAAGGGACCACAGTAGTGGGTTTAATCTCAAACAAAACCTGACCTACACAATATGTCATGATTCCTGCATTTCCTCCTCCTCCCCCCACCGCCAAGCTCCTGCCGGCCTCCTGCAACCTCTTCCGGTACCGCATCGTCCCTGGTCTCACATCTCCCTGGACTTTGTCACGGGTCTGCCACTGTCAGAGGGCAACACTACCATCCTGACAGTGGTGGACCGATTCAGCAAGATGGCACACTTTGTGTCCTTGCCCAAGCTCCCCTCCGCCAATGAGACCGCGGAACTGCTGTTGGTTCCTGGTCCCGTTCTGCACTCTTGCGGGCCGCCGCTCACTACACCTCCGCAGCCAACCGTCGCCGCTCCCAGGCTCCTCCTTACCGGGTAGGACAGAAGGTTTGGCTCTCCACTAGGGATCTTCCCCTGAGGGTGGAGTCCCGGAAGCTGGCGAAAAAGGGATAAAAGTGATACGTACTGCATCCACAATGTGAGGGTGTGATCACAAACCCTAAATGGAAATCTAAACGGGTAGGCTACAAATGAAGACCCTTTAACTTTTAAAGGACCCCTCTCACCTTTCAAACAACCTCTTTAATTTCCTTCCCTCTCACAAAAGACTAAGAAGCATCAAGACCAGAACATCCAAACAGTTCATATCCTGAAATACTGAATCTCTCATCTTGAAAATAAAACTTGAATCAGTCATGTTGATATGGCAATTAAGTATTGAATCTTGAAATTAAAACTTATTTTTCAAAAGCAAAAACCTTGTTTTTTTCCTATTTCTTCAGCCATTTAATTTTTACTTTCTCTAGTCATCAGATAAGCATCTTGTGGAGAACTTCTGCAGAAACCCAGATGGAGAGCAGCGACCATGGTGCTACACCACTAACCCATCCACACGTTGGGACTTCTGCTCCATACGCCGCTGCAGTAAGTCCTCCTATTTCAGTATGTTTCCTTGGCTTCTGCCCTATTTCACTATTGTAACTATTATTTTCACAGTTGTATTTTCTCATTTGACATGATTTAAAGGCCGCTATTTATCTTTTCTTTGAGTTCCTCAACCAATTCATCTCATCTTCTTTTGCTCAGTATCCAAGCCTTCCACCATTGTTCCAGAGCTGACCTGTTTCACTGGAAAAGGTGAAGTATACCGAGGCTCAATTGCTGTGACCACATCTGGTAAAAGGTGCCAAAGGTGGTCGTCTCAGAGGCCACACCAACACAGCCGCACGCCAGAAAACTACCCCTGCAAGTAAGAGCTATTGCAACTGAAAAATGTTGTTTTTCATGAAAGAGGGACCTATGGCATGTTGCCTTTATTGCTGGGTCTACCTGTGTTCATCATTGTTACTGTCTGTTGTTTGTCAGAGGCCTGGAAAACAACTACTGTCGTAACCCAGACAATGAGGAGAGACCTTGGTGTTACACCACTGACCCTCAAAGTCGCTGGGAGTACTGCGATGTGCCGAGCTGTCAGGATGAAGCTGGAGGAGGTAAAACAGTGATCAGTGATGGATTCTTACCCATTTACAGAAAAATATCAATGACAGATTGAAAGACCACACTCTCAAATAAAGAATGGTGCAGTGGCAGGGCAGCGTGACTCCATGAGGTGACACTTCATTGTGACAAGTGTTATAAAAAGAAAGTCCCCTACATTTGCTGCAAAAATGAAAAAGGTTGGTTGGATTTTTTAAAAAGGGGGGAGAATTAGCCAAACAGCAGGGGGGTTCTATGGTATATGATAGCCTGTACTGTATCAGAAAAGGTAGTCGAAACTTTGGAGTTTGACCCACATGTATTGATATTGCTGGTTTTTAGGGTTCAATCACCTTTGTCAGATCAGATCCTGCAAGCTGCAAGTATTTTTGAGAGTCCAGTGATTTCAACAGAAGTGTGTTTGACAAAGAGTTGACCAGAGATCCAGATGCTTTTTTCTGGCCCAGGTTGGGTACAATTTGCCTGAGCAACATCTCATTTGAGTGTGTGTGTGTGTGTGTGTGTGTGTGTGTGTGTGCGCGCGCGCGCACGGATATGCATATTCGGAAGTGTAAAATGCACTGTTAAAGGTATCCTCAAAGTGTCCACAGTAGATTAGTACAGCAGATATATTGTGTGATGTGTCTGTGCTTGTTCCTCTACAGATGAGTGTATACACTGCAATGGTGAGAACTACAGAGGAACCATCTCTGTTACAGAAAATGGCTTCACCTGCCAACGCTGGGACTCCCAGGAACCACACAATCATAAATTCAACTCCAGCACGTAAGACTACAAAACAACACATTGATCTATTAATGAGCCACAAACAAGATTTATATACATTTAATAAATGTATGCTGGAAATATGAATTAACATAGAAACCCTACCCAAACCGTATCAATGATTATACCATCTATGAAAGCTTTCTTTTATTAATTACAGTTCAGCTTTTAATAGCATTCCTCCACCCAGATTGCAGAACAACGTTTTTCATATGCGATGTGTCCTTGACTTCTTGTTTTGGAAGAAGCAGGTGGTCAAACGAAATAACAAATTCCTGAAATCCTTCACTATCAGCACTGGGCTCCACAGGAGTGTGTAATGTCCTCAATCCTATACTTATTGTACAAAAACAACTTTATTTCCCACTATCAGTCTGCTATGATGGTTAAAGTCCCTGAAGGGACCACAGTAGTGGGTTTAATCTCAAACAAAAAATTAACAGCTGATAGGATTGAGGTTTTATCCCTGGTAGACTGGTGCAATGTTTAGTTAGAAGCTGGAATTAATTGCTTCCAAATCCAAAGACTCATTAGTGTACTTTGCAGCTGCTGATTTGATCACCTACTCTTTGCCAAAAAACAACCAAAGTCAACAAGTGGGCAGCTACAAATTTCTGGAAGTGACATCTCGT
Source organism: Plectropomus leopardus (assembly GCF_008729295.1). Classification (NCBI taxonomy): domain Eukaryota; kingdom Metazoa; phylum Chordata; class Actinopteri; order Perciformes; family Serranidae; genus Plectropomus; species Plectropomus leopardus. The sequence goes on from NC_056467.1 coordinate 20,203,009, forward strand.
CCACCTTAAAATGGGGGGGACAGCAACACTACTGCTCTAAACAAAGCACACCAGAGACTTTGGTTTTTAAGACAATTTCAAAATGTGGTATGTCTGGGGTGTTTGGTGCAGTCTTATACAGCAGCAGTGGACGGTGTCCTGACCTACAAAATAACTGTGAGATTTGGCAACATGTCATGTGAGGAAGAGATGACTAGACTCATGCTTTATTTCTAGGGCACAAAAAAAACAGGCTAACACCCACTAACATCTGGCTTGTTAATGTAAAGGGAAAGTATACAATCAATATTCATACCCAGGTCAAATGACTCTGCAGCAGCCATAGCTATGTATTGCCTTCATCTCCAATAGGTATTGATGGAAAGAGAACACCTCCAGGGTGAGCTGGCGGCTGAACCCGGAGATAGTGAGGCCAGGCTGGGGGGTCCCCAGGGCAGGCAGGGGTCCAGTAACAGAGCTGTGGGTAAACAACAGTGAACGTTAATTTCGGCTCCTTTTCAGGAGTGATGCTATGATGCACCACCACTAATTTCCGTCCGTCATCCCCCGAGCAGCACTAAAACACCTATCCAATTCAGTCTGCACAGAGTTTGAAACAGAGACTGAATAACTAAGGTGTATTTGAGTAATAACATCCTTCAAGTTTTTTACAGATCTCTGTCCATGCTGATGTCTATTGTTTACATGTTCTTCCACCAGTGTTTGGATTAATGGACACACTAAACCACCCACACTTACACACACAAAGAAAGTCATTCTCATCTGCCACAGAGCCATGTACACAGCTCAGCTCTACTGGCAATAGGAAAGCAGCCTATAGCCTAAGTTTAGCAGCTTACCTGTGTTTGAACAACCCGCGTGCACACCCTAATTTTGGTGAAAAAGGGATAAAAGTGATACGTACTGCATCCACAATGTGAGGGTGTGATCACAAACCCTAAGAGGAAATCTAAACGGCTAGGCTACAAATGAAGACCCTTTAACTTTTAAAGGACCCCTCTCACCTTTCAAACAACCTCTTTAATTTCCTTCCCTCTCACAAAAGACTAAGAAGCATCAAGACCAGAACATCCAAACAGCACATATCCTGAAATACTGAATCTCTCATCTTGAAAATAAAACTTGAATCAGTCATGTTGATATGGCAATTAAGTATTGAATCTTGAAATTAAAACTTGTTTTTCAAAAGCAAAAACCTTGTTTTTTTTCCTATTTCTTCAGCCATTTAATTTTTACTTTCTCTAGTCATCCAGATAAGCATCTTGTGGAGAACTTCTGCAGAAACCCAGATGGAGAGCCGCGACCATGGTGCTACACCACTAACCCATCCAAACGTTGGGACTTCTGCTCCATACGCCGCTGCAGTAAGTCCTCCTATTTCAGTATGTTTCCTTGGCTTCTGCCCTATTTCACTATTGTAACTATTATTTTCACAGTTGTATTTTCTCATTTGACATGATTTAAAGGCCGCTATTTATCTTTTCTTTGAGTTCCTCAACCAATTCATCTCATCTTCTTTTGCTCAGTATCCAAGCCTTCCACCATTGTTCCAGAGCTGACCTGTTTCACTGGAAAAGGTGAAGTATAACCGAGGCTCAATTGCTGTGACCACATCTGGTATAAGGTGCCAAAGGTGGTCGTCTCAGAGGCCACACCAACACAGCCGCACGCCAGAAAACTACCCCTGCAAGTAAGAGCTATTGCATCTGAAAAATGTTGTTTTTCATGAAAGAGGGACCTATGGCATGTTGCCTTTATCGCTGGGTCTACCTGTGTTCATCATTGTTACTGTCTGTTGTTTGTCAGAGGCCTGGAAAACAACTACTGTCGTAACCCAGACAATGAGGAGAGACCCTGGTGTTACACCACTGACCCTCAAAGTCGCTGGGAGTACTGCGATGTGCCGAGCTGTCAGGATGAAGCCAGACCATAGCTAATTAGTGATGATCATTTCTTACCCATTTATGGAAGTTTTAAAGGGGTATTTCGCTGATCTCCCATTTTGTATTATCAAAACAATGTTGGTATTATGTGTAGATGAATTGTGGTAAACTTTTCTCCATATAACCACAGTTAAACCCTGCTGGATGACTTATTTCTTATTACTTACTTATTTCATTCAGTTGTTCTGCCAACAACTCGGACACAAATGGTCTAGCATCAGATAAAGAGATATACCTGCCCCTTTCTTTCTCTCTCTAAATCTTGGACTGAAATTTAATCAAATGTTAAAACTTGGCAGCACTGATTAAACATTGTTCAAGATTATGTTCCTGCACTGCCTATTTCTTTCCTACGATGTTTCCAGAAACATACTATAACACACAGCTTCCTTTACAATGAAAACTAAGGCCAGAAATCAGAGACCAAAACTCAGCAGCTATGATCAAATACAAACCAAGATTCTGTGAGTGAGTTGTATGATTCTTGCCCCTCACGATCTGGCCGGACACCATTGTTCCACAATGATCTTTCCACATGACCAGTGTTTATTGGTCTTGTACTATGTGCTGCATTCTTGTATGGTGCATTGCATTCTGTTAGTTGTATGTTTTCTCCCTACTGAGCGAGCGTCTAGTTTCTCTGTTTTCTCTGGTCATCAGTTTCAAAGGTATTTGCACCTTTCTACTACTGAGACAGCTCACTTTTATGTGAGGACCCTCTCCTATACCTCTAATACTTCTTTTCAGAGAGCAGCTTATACAAACAGCCTCATATTTGACCCCAGGCCTCCTCGGGTCCTGAGCAACACACCTGAGTCCCAAACAGCTGAGGATTTTTTATGTCGCTACAAATGAATAATATTGAATTATTTTGTTATACTAACTTATTGTACACTGAAAAGAACTGTTGATGTTGGCATATAAGTCGCCTACCTAGACATTACTGTCACAGTTATAAAGTACAGCATAAATTTAATTTGCATTGGTATTTTGACTACAGTAGCGTTATTAGTGGCAACTTTAAGCTTGTTACTTTGTCCACAGACACTTGTTACATTTATTGTGTTTATTTCTAATTGATTTCACTTTTAAGGGACACTTTTCCACCAGCTTTGTATCATTACATTTGGGGTGGTATGTGTAGATGAACTGTGGTAAACTTCCCTCTATCTTTCCAGCGCCTACATCTCCCTGCTCATTTCTGTAGGGCTGGTTCCATGGCTGTCTCAGGTTTCTCTATTTCCTGAGCAAAAGCGAATACCACAGCCTTTTCTCTGTTTTCTCTAGTCACCTAGCACCAGTTAGCTGGTCACCTAGCACCAGTTAGCTGGTCACCTAGCACCAGTTAACAGTGAAAGCTAATGGCAACAAAATACTTCTGAGGTTGAGCTTTGTGTTGTTAATTGGTTAAAATATTTTGGCTACATGTACATGTAATTATAAGCTAAGGAATTGAGTCAAGTTTATTTAGATAGTCTGGTGTCAAACATTGTGTTAAACAGCACATCAGTCAAACAACAGCAAGCATTGCCACATAGCCTAACTATTCATTAAACAAAACCATGTCGGAAAAATCAGGAGTGCTAAATGTGTCTTTCAAAAATAAAGACATAATATTGTTTTTTTGAAGGCTTTATTTGTGTGCTAATACAAAAGTTTTACAAAAGTAATTGCCTGTTCAATGTCAATATGTCACATTAAGAATCAAACTAAGCTTCTAGTCAGCTGAATTATGCACTTTTCTTAGTTATGTGAATCAATTACAATAAGATATGAGAGAGTCCTGTGATCAACCAGTTTAATATGCTGCTTCACTTGTCACTGGAATGGATTTCAGTGCATTGTAGTCCCTGTTTAATAAATGCCACCACTGATTTAAATGGTAGGATATCGGGAAAATAATTTGTCATTTTCAACAATTCATGGCTGTATTTTCTGGTATCAAATAACCTTTAAGAAGTATAAAATATTTAACAAACATTGCACATTTTACAAGTGTGAGTAAAAATGATTTCATAAAATTGCAGGCAGGTGTGTTCTAACATTTGGTGGATAAACTAGAATTTTGGTGAAGGGAATCATTCAATATCCTGTTGACTACTTGCATGACATCCAAGAGTAAGCAACCTGTTGCTTGCAAGTTGATGAAAATGTCTATGTTCCATTTATGCGAAGACATACACACTGCTGGATATATAAAAATATAAATACAATGATTTAAGTATGTGTAAAAGGGACATAAAATATCTTTGCAGTCATATTGTTTCTCTTAAGTCATTTAATGTCTCTTTGCAGTTGTTTTGAGTCCCTTTACATCCCTTTCATTTTCCCTTCTGGTGCCCAGTAGACCATTTTATTAATACATCCATAAGTTTTAATTTATTCACCAAGACATTGCAAGCACAATTTTAAATGTGGCTACAAGTGTGGGTTTTCCGTGAATCCTGAGTTTAGATGCCCGGGAAGAAGTAGAAGCGCTTTGTTAGTGTGTGCCATCTGTCTTTGGTCGGCATCTGTCTTTTGGTTTGAACGGAAAACCCTTCAAAGCGTTGCATGACCTGTGAGGATGAAACAAACTGTGTGAAAATAAAGAAGGCCAGAATTCAAACCCAGTTCAGACCAAAGATTTGCTGAGACGAGTTAAAACTTGAAATTAATTGGTCCAAAACGTTCTCAAAACCTGCCAGTTTAGGCCAACTTGACTACACAAGATGGTGTATTGTCTCCATAAAGATGAGGGTATGTGCGTCTAGTCTTTCAGGCTTATTTTGTAGCTGAATTGAATTTGTGTGTCATCATTTGTTTGTTAAAATATAAATGAGGATATTGATAGTGACCTTCTACAGTTGAATCACTTGTTTTGGAACTAGAAAAACAAAAAAACCCGTGCTTAGATGTACCATAATCAAAGTAGACTTACCTCGCCACAATGATTTTAAAAGGGGACTGTTCATTATTTATAAGAAGGGGTGGTGCAAAATGTAAAATATTTTTTAAGCACTGGCGAAGGACTTATGTTTTTTATTGTGACTATAGGGAGGGCCATACCTACTTGACAGATGCTTGGTATTACTCAAGTGGTCTCCATGCCTCCTTCAAACACAATATGAATAAGTGAAGTCCTTCATTTCGTTTCAAGCATATATGAGAGTAGGGTGGATGTTCCAGATATTCCTGAGTGTTAAACAATGTATTGGGTGGACACCAACAGCTGGTTTGAGTTAAGCTGAGACGTGCTTACACCACTGCAACTTTTCTCTGCATCGCTCTAAAACAGTTTTGTCTCTCTCTGCCAGTTTTTGGTCTTAACTGGGATTCAAAAAACAACATTATTATCATCATCACCGCTCACTTTGAGTTCTTGATGCCTCACAAACTTTCCACTTACTCTTCTGAAAAGTTCCTCAATGTCGTCCTTATATGCATAAGTGTTCAAAACCTCAACAATATACTGGATGAGGAAAGATCCACGATCTCTTTGTCTATATGAGACAGTATCTGTAGGAAAAACACACAGATACAGAAATATATTATTTATTACATAAACATTTTTATACTGTTTTCCATGCAGATTTTTAATGTTAATTATCATTGTGTTAAGACCTATGAGATCTGATAATATTTGAGTTAACTGACCAGGTGTGCAGGATAGAAGAGAAATGAAGTCTTTTTCCTTGTGTACACATCTCCAAGTATCAGCCTCAATGTTGTCCTCACCAGCAGACAGGGACGGATCAGGCTGTGATGCATCATCACAGAACACATCTGAGTTTGCACCATCTCTAACTAACGCTGACCCTTCCTCCTCTGAAACACATGTCATACTTTAAATACAGTTTCTGAGACCTCCCATTAAAAAACAAACAAGACTTAGACAGACTCCTTAATTAATTTACATTGATGTTTGTTGTAGCAGTGAGAATAGATTGGGGTCACCTCCTCTGCATGCCTGGATGATGATGATCTTGGGTTTGTCTAGCAGCGCCGGACATTTCTCTGAGCCCAAGTGTTTGTAAATGTTGTTGATGGGGAACTCATCTCGTTTTTCATCACCCTTTTTCCAGTTGACACCAAGGACAGTTCCCAATTTCCCGTGAGACATGATAACCACAAACACACTGTCTGTTTCTTTGAGTTTCGGATGTTTAGAGAAACCAATTATGGCATCGTTAATTTCCTGCGAGAACACAAACAGTCAGACATCGCTTACTGTGCCACTAAGTCACCAACACAAAAAAAATATGTTTTCAAAATGTTTTTATACTGTACCTTTCCTGTGAGGTTTGTGTATTTCACCACCTCATATCCCAGAGTTGTGAGCTGTTTCTGCATGTTGTCTTCGTCTTTCTCGGCTCCATGTCTGTTCAATTTCTCATCGCTAAACTTTATATTAGTGATTAGCAGGGCTACACGGCTCCGAATGGAATTTTTGCCCGCAGAGTAAACCTGAAAAACAAATTTAAAGGAAACATTTATCACAAAAATGCACTATATTGTCTAAAAATATGTACATAGTAGGCTTTAATGTTTTTCTTCTCGTTAAACAGCACCTTCCTATCAAGGTGAGGTAAACTAATGGAGCTAGAACAGTGACAATAAGTTTTGGCATTGAAAAGAATTTGCAGTGAGAAAGGAAACATTGGCTTTAAAATAAAGCTCCTTTAATAGATAAGACACTAGCATTAAAATGTTGTTATTTATTTATTGTAATTTATGCATTTATTTATTGCATTGTTACATTTTTAAATGACATCCCTATGATTATTTCTTTAGTGGTATCTTATGTGGGTTTATTTGTTTGTTTGTTTGTTTGTTTTTACATTTTTGAGTTTTAACTTTCTGTCATTGTTGAGTTTAAGGGGAGAGGGCAAGGGAGGTGTGATTTACACTGAATCTGTACACTAAGTGGAGAGCATTTCTCACTGAGCCACAGTGCAAAAATATTAAAACAAAATAATTTCTAATGTTTTATTTCTCAGCTTTGAAGTGACTCTTTTTTCCAAATCTTTAATTTAAGAGCATGAGAGACACTTAATTTGGCATTTATGAGTGACTAACATTTTTGTCATTCACTTTTTCCATCCAGAACGTCTCGGTGGTACGCATGAGCGTGGTTGACCATTCCTGTTCAGCCTGTGACTCTGCAGCTGTGAAAAACAAAAAAAATTTGGTTCAGTTTGACATACTTTTTTTCTAGTTCATAACAGTGTGACAAAATATGACATTGGTCTGATTCAAAGTAGAATAAAATATGTCAGCTCACCCAGCTGAGCAGGTTGACCAGAGGACAGGCCCAGTTCAGAGTAAAGTGTGGAGTCTCTGCTTTGAATGTGAGCGATCATCTTCCTGCTGGCTTCGTCCCCTTTCTTTTTCACTGTGTCAATGAGACTGCGGGCCTTGTCTGTTGTGCTGCTGTGCTCCTCAATTATCGCGTCTTTTTGGCCATCATTCAGGATGCCATCATCTAAAAGGTCGTCCAAAAGCTGCTTAATCAGTGCTTTGGACACTTTTTCCACAAACTTTTTCCTCACCTTGCCAAGCTCATCTAGAAGAAGGAATATAAAACAGAAGAAATCACACAACTCAAACAGAGTAACAAAGATAGAAGGGATAGTCATATCAACCTGCTTTGTATTATCACATTGTTGGTAACGTGTAAATGAGCTACAGTAAACTTCGTTCCAACCCACCAGTGCCTCAGTCCCCGCCTTCCCTGCCCACACTGGTGAAACTTGTTTTGCTGGTTCTTGGGTTGTTGTTGGAACTACAGGCTCTAATTCCACATTTTCATTTTGGTATAGAAGCGGGTCAAGAGACAGATCTCTCTCTCTCTCTCTCTCTCAAACTTGGGCAAAATTTGATCACACAGTAAAACTAGGCACTGCTGATCAAATATAAATCAAGATTTAAGTACTGTGCTTTCTATTTTTTGCCTAAAAGTCATTGAATGCCATGTTTAACCGTAATAGCGAGAATTTGTGAACAAGAAGAAGGCACTACTGCTTCCTGCACAGTGAAAAAGGAGGCCAAAAACTGAGATCAATCATTTTTTAACTTACAATTTACCTGTGATACGATATTGTTTGCTACCAGCGGGCCACCATTGTGTCACACAGGACAAAGTTCACATTATATCACTGACCAGCAGGACTGTTTATTAGTCTAGTATAGCGCAATGCATTCTGGTAGCTGTATGTTTTCTGCCTCTTAGGCAAAGGCAAATGTCACCACCCATCTCAATTTTCTCTGGTCATGTAGCACTAATTTCAGTAACATATTTGCACCTTTCTGCTGCATAGGTAGCCTTGTTTTATGTGAGGACCCTCTTTATATCAGTAAAATACTTCTTGAAAGACGACATTAGGAATACATGTTGTTTAGTGTACCCTTATGCAGGGCTGAAGAAGGAGAAAATCAAATGTGACAATGTATTTTGATCAAATACCTAGATATCGATATTCAGATATTGACTATTGCTGCTTTCAAAATAGCAACACAGTGAGATTTTGGTTAAATAATCACCAGTAATGTGGTACAATGACTAAGTGGGTAAAGAAAACTATATAAAAGCAACAACAGTCTGGTGAGTTCAGAAAATTACTTCACTTAACTTTACTGCAGCTTTTAAAACCAGAAAAACGCAAAGACAATATCTAGTCTCATACTGCGATATCAATAAAATGGGCCTTATGCAAGTAACTATATACAAACTTTTTTTTCTTACTTTTGCTTGTATCCAGGATTTGTTCTTATTTTGTCAGTACCCACTGATTTTTGGGACTCACCAATGTTTTTTTATTTTTGTTTTTGTCCTAGGTAAGAGAAAATTTTACGAGTGGTCAAGAGCACTCATACCAAGATAAGAGAAAAACATCTTGTTTACAGTCCACAAATTGCTGTCACACACAAAGAAAAATAAGTTTTATCTGTGAAGAATGTTTTTTTAAAAAATGCATGAATATCATTTAATCAAATTTAGATGGGGTTTTAGAGGAATTATAATGACCGGATTATTAAATCTCAGGGGTAAAGCGTTACTACTATAGTCACTATACTCTGCTGATCCCAATGACTGTAATTTCAGATGATGTGTGTCCCTCTGCTGACCAGTGCTGGAATGTACATTTCTCAAGTACATTTTCTCAAGTACAGTACATAGAAACAAATCTGAGGTTACTTTTACTTTACTTGATTATCTTAAGCTAAAGCCACTTTCCACTTCTACTCCACTACACTTCAAAGAGAAATATTGTACTTTTTACTGAACTACTATTATAAGATAAGGTAAAGTCTTCCATTTGTATATTTCGGTGGTGGTGTAAGGTACATGTACATCATTTTCGTCTATTCTTTTCATGCCACTTTATACTTAAACATTTCAGAGGGAAACATACTTTTTACTTGACTATATTTATCTTAAAACTTTAGTTACTAATTAAAGATTTTGGCATCAAGAAACAGGAGTTTATAAAAAATGATGTTTTGTGATAAATTAAACCATCCAACAGTGTGGTACACCTGAAACAATCCGTTGATTAATCATTTGATAAAGATTTTCTATTGTATTTTGAATAATTTGGACTTTTTTTTCAAATAGGCTTTATGTATATATTTATGTATTTGGGAACTTTTAATACTTAAAATATGCTACATGTTCCTGATAAAACTTGCTTATACTTAAATAATATTTTCAATGCAGGGCATTTACTTGTAGCCGGGTTTTCACAGTTTGGTATTTGAACACACACCACAGCAGTGGTGGAGGAAGTATTCAGATTATCTAAATCACCTACTTCCTTATTCACTGCTGTGGTGTGTGCCCTTTCTCCTCTTCAATGAGGAAGCATGCAGCAGCTACACCCATTAAAATTATCTCACTTTATCAGCTGAAAACTTACATAAGTAGCATATTTGTAACAATTTCACATCACATCATGAATTATTACCATCAGTGATGTCTGTTTTTAACTTTTCAGTTAGAAGGCACCTCAGTAAGAAAAGCAAAAAAACTTCAATCTGATCAGCAGACTTTGGACCTCGCGTTAATAGTTTGCCAAAAACAAATGAACAAACATCAATGGGTCTATAAAGTGGCCTACAACATCAAAGCTGCCATGACATTGAAGGTATAGGGGGGTGGCTCGTGGATCTATATTACGAGAACATTATCATCACATTGTTTTGTCTTCTTTTTGTTTTATAAATGAAATAACCTGAACAACCGTACCGGCAGCAAAGTGAAAGTAAAACGTGGCATACAATACATAATGCGGAATTACCAACTTTACTTTTTTTTGACTTAGTAAAATGAAAATAGTGCGTAAATACATATTTCTGACCACCAACTTCCTCACCGCCCTCACAACACAGATCACTTACAGTTGATACTAATGAGCTACTTCTTATCTGTTCGCGTGCATATTGCGGCCAACAGACATCAAAGTAGAGGTTACTCCAAAGCGCGTGTATGCTGTGAATTCTTACCTGCCATTTCTCAAATCTGTTAGAAATAGGGTCTGTGAAATACCAAGAAACCTCGTCAGCCCCTGTAACAGCATGTGTGCAGAGACGCCTACAGACCGAGGTGATACACAGGGAGGGCGGATCAACAGAGAGCCTATCCTTTACAGCTGTGCATAAAAACCTGGCGAGCTGTAATGTGTGTAGGAAGAGTGTTAACCACTGTGACAACATCACAAATTTGTTTAAACCACCAATCACCTTTTTTTTTTTTTTTTACTGTTTTTTGCCTAGTACCCCACTTTATAATATTAGTACTACAGATCACAGCATTTGGCTGCAGACTGTGAAAATGGTGTTTTGATAGTTGCATTGACTCTGTACCACTTTTACTGCAGTTTGAAAGACCTGTAAAACAAAGTAGGAAGAGGAGAGATTAAGAGAGAGAGAGCAACTGGCCATCTGATAATGTTATTGGAGTTCAAGGTCAAATGTCACAAAGTCTCCAAAAAAAGAAAGAAAAGAAATTAAGATAGTTTTTAAACTAAGTCTGCTATTTAATATTTAACAGATCAAGTGGAATTTTTTTTTTTCTGCCTGTTTGTTTGACTGACAGTTTTTATTATCAATAAAGTAATGATGATTTGACATAAAGTTAAAAGGAAAAAAGTAGCTTTGCAAGTAGCAAGCTACTTTTGCCATTTCCTTGTAGCTTAGCTTGCTACATTTCTCTGGGGATAGCCTCTTTGTTATGAAGATTTATTTTGATGTAACTGGTAGCTTAGTTCACTACATTTTCCAAGAAGCTTGCCCAACACTGGACTTAATTGTGCTCTGTCTCTATTCCTACCTGTGCAATATATCACTAGAGTGTGGCTTTTTTTTATGTTCCTTTAGTTATCTCACATGTATAACTATATCCATGTATCCCATAAATCCAAATCTAAGCGCTAGATTTTAAAACACTGTCCTGTGGTATCAAACATTTGTCCAAACATCACTGACCCACCAATAGGTCAGCCAGATTTAAGAGGTTATCAATATGTAATTAATCCAGAGTCCAACAGGCCTTGTCCCTGTGCCATTCATTACACAGCTCAGGTCAGAACCACATATAAATGCAGGGTGCAGAAGGCATTAAGCCTACTTAATGGAGGCTTACATATTGCAAAACAGAGGACCTGAATGTTGTGAAGGATTGAACCAACTCATGTATCTCATGGGCATTTGTAGGTTGATGAAGAAAATTCCATAGTGTAAATTGTTGTATTTCTATGAGGTATAAAGAAAAATTAAAATTATTATCTACTATTTAACTGTTCTCTGTCAGTGACGTCGCACTGACGCACCAAAACAAAAGCCCATTCACACAAAAGCCACACTCGTCTGCTGCAGCACCGTGTACACAAAAAAAGCAGGAAAGCAGTTTATAGCCTATTTTAGTGGGTTGCAGGCACAAATTTTGGTAGGAAAGTGGAATCTTTTTTTTTTAATATATTTTTTGGCTTTTTATGCCTTTATTATAGCACAGTTTTAGGTTGACAGGCAAGGGGGAGAAAGAATGGGGATAACATGCAGCAAAGGGCCACAAGCTGGAATTGAACCCAGGCTGCTGCAAAGGACTCAGCCTACATGGGGCGGATGCTTTACTTGCTGAGCAAGAGGCTGCATATAGGAAAGGGGAATTTGAGTCTCTGATGTGAAGCTCTCTAGCTATTGCTAACAACAGTAGGATTTTAGCAGGTAGAGTTTGCTTGGTCCTCTTTGCACCATGACAAAAAGGACTAAGATATACAGTATCAGACTTTGGTTACATACTAGTTAAGATTAATTTATTCCTGGTTTTGGTCTTTCATATGACTTGTTGACAAAAACAACCATATATAGGCCATATTTTGCCCATGAGTGACATCTTAGAAAAAGATTAAAGGAGAAGTGTAGAATTCTAGAACTCATGACATAAATTCTAGAACTCATGACATCACAACAGAATTCATATATTACACTGCCATAACAGAATACGGCTCACACTTAGTTCAGATGAACACTGATCAACACGCAAACATTGTGGCACCTGCAGTTTATCCAAGGAGATAGAACACTTTTTCAGAAACACATCCTTCTGCGACAGATGAACCAGAGTTTTGATACTGGTTTGTAATTTTTAGTTTTAACCGTCCAACGTCTGTTCACGTAAGGTAAGTCTATAACCCTATGCATTGATCTATAATTTAAGCATTAACATGATGGTGTCTACTTTACACTATCATAAAAATTAACAATTTTGTTTTACAAACTTGTTCACTATTTAAGAGTTGTAATTAATCTGCTGGTAGGGACTTTTTTTGAAAATCATATGAAGTGTTGTGTAATGTCAATGCCTGATGATAATTTGTGCTGTTAGAGGGCTAGCAGGCTAAGGTTAGCTCTTAAGTAATCGTTTTTGGTCAGCTTTGAAACGTAGCTATATATTAAAAGTAGGATGGACAACATTGAAGTATTGTAAAATAACTTTTGATTTCTTTGACAGATCTGTGGTAAACATGTACGAAAGGGGAGACGGACATAACAACGGTGGAAATCGTAAGTACTTAATTCATCAGTTTAAACCGACTACTCAGATGCACTGTATATCTAAAAGCTATTGAAAGGTCCTGTGTTAAGGATTTAGAGTCCTCCGCAGTGGTGAAACATAACAAAGTACCAATATTTCATCACAGTATAGTTTTTATATTTCTGTCAACTTTCACTTTTACTCCACTACATTTCGGCTATATATCTTAGTTACCTACAACAAAATACAGGAAGAAATAAGGAACGAGAATTGAGAGACGGATGGATGAATGAAGAAGTAGGAGGGAACAAAAAAACAAAATTTGTTCTCTAAATCTTTAAAGTTGTGAAGAAGACCTACTTTTTCTTCAATTGTAATATATTCTCCGTTCTTCAAGTGGTGTATATCACTGAGAAATTAACTTCAGAATTCTCAAAATCCTGACCGCTTGCTTTTGTTTAACAGCATTTACTTGTATTTTTACTGTCATTACCTAAGTACATTTAATATCATAAAATTACTTTTTAGACTAATGTACTTTGAATATCAGATACTCCAAGACTTTTATTTAAGTCATATTGTAATAGGAGGCTTTAATTTCGACCAACATCATTTTCTGGAAAGATATCTGTACTTTCCTTAAGAATGACTTTCAGGTACTTTATCCACCACTGGGCATCTGATTGCGATGTTGCAGATTGTGCATAGAAAACTACTGCTGACGTGAAAACAAATGGCTTTGAAGGAAGCCAGTTTTTGGTTTTATCCACTCTGGGCTACTAAGAAACAACATAGTGGGAACCGTGTTTTGTAATAATGGGCTTTATAAGTAAAATTGACTTGACTTGACTTGGATATCTCCATATGTATATATAAACAGTTCATTCTACGGTAACAAAAACAGGGCAATTCTTATTTCCAGCTGATTACATAATAATGAAGCATTCTTATGATTGTTGTATACCATTTTTGCTAATAAATCCCCATACATCCTAAACCATGGACCTTTAAGAGAGACTAATTTACAGTTCAATTTAAAGCAATTATAACAATTCTATACCTGCAGGCCGTGAGTTCCCCTCACACTTCGTTCCATGGGGAGATGGTCCACCAGCAAATGAACTTCATGCTGGACTCATTGTCTGGATTCATTTTCTCGTGAATCACGGACTAGAGCGTCACAGCTTCGCTCTGTTTGTGCAGTTGGTTCACATACCAGAGCACCAGCGTGAAGTTGACAACGAGAACAACAATGAAAACTGGGACAACAATGAAAACTGGGACATCGATGAAAACCAAGATGATGAAAACCAGGATGTTGAAAACCAGAACATCGATGAAAACGATGAGAGCAATGACAACATAAACAACCCCGACAACAATGATGTCATCAACAACGACAATTCAGATGACAGTGTCAACCAGGGTGAAGAGGAAGATAACCCTCAGCCTGGAGGATCCAGGAAAAGGTCAAGAGATGAGGATGAATGGGACATTGAAGAAAGGAGCAGCAAGGAATTCCGATGGTGGGATGAGTTTGCTGATAGCAGCACTGACAGTGACACCGACTGCAGCGAATGTGAGGATTTCAACGACAAAATCATTAATAGTCCTGCCAGAAGTTCAGAGGTTCCCAAAGAAGACCCTTTGCCTGGTTCGTTCAGGAAAAGGTTGAGAAAGACAAATGGAGCAGAAGATGAGAGAAGCAGCAAGAAATCAAGATGTTGCAATGAGTTTGCAGACAGCGACTCTCATACCAACTCAACTGGCCACGATCTCGCAGACAGCAACCCTCATGCCATCACAGCTGGCCATGATCTTGCTCACTACAGCATCAATATTGATGCGGCTAAAGATGCAAGTGCCACAGACGAGACTGACAAAGAGGAGAAAGAGGCAGAGGAAGAGAAGAGCCCTCGACCAAGAGGATATAGAAAGAGGTCATGGCAGGACGATGAGGAGAAGGGAGAAAGCAGCAAACGCTCCAAACGTTAAGATGAGACAGTATGCAGACAACGAGACAGTGGCACCCATTAGCTGAACATCCCTAGGCCCCAGAGGTTTCTTTATTTGTTCCGTTTATTGGAAGTTTTTCCTCGTTTTTATTGAGGGTCTATGGTCTCAGTGGGTGTCACTTAACTTTTGTTATTTAGTCTGTTCTGTTTTGTTTTGAACAAATGTATATATGTATATAATTGCTTGAAGGCTGGATTTGTGTTTTCCAGCAGCTGTGTCTTATTTTCATTTAAGTAGTTTTAGCAGTTTTTTAGTTTGCTGCTTGCTCTCTGTTTTGTGTGAACTGTTTCAAAAAACATGCAGGTTTTGTTTATTGTAAAGTTTTTCTTTATTGTTGTTGTGAAGCTGTAAAATTGCAAAATAAAATACTCAAAAAAAAAAAATTTGAAGGTTTACATTTGAGATCTAAGACTTTTGTCATAAACACAATAGACATATTGCCCTCAAATTAGCACTTCTCCTTTTCTAAGATAAGCCTTCTACCTGACAAGTGTGGCATATCAAGATGCTGATTAAACAGTATCAATACTGCACAGGTGTGCTTTGGGATGGTCACAGTAAAAGCCTCTAAAATGTGCTGTCTGTCATCAAACACAATGTCACAGATGTTGCTAGTTTTGAGAAGTGTCCACCATTGCTGTTGCCCGTGAACTGAACCTTCATTGCACTACCATAAAGCCATATACAATGTTGTCTTCATTTATTTGGCAGTATACACCCCCGACCTCACCAGAGTAAGAGACTGAACACAATTACTGAGTACAAATATGACATATTTCACTCCACTGATACTCATAAAGTGTCCATCATAATTCTAAAAACTCAGTTCCAGGTTCTTTAGTTGGTTGGTTGAACATCAAACCACAAAGCAGCTTTTTTATTTTTTTAACAGATATTTTCATTATTTGTTTTGATATTCAAAACTGAGCATTACAAATATTTCACATATAAAACTCACACATACAAACAAACAGACCGTGCTGCTCAGCATAAAAAAAGACCTTGAAAACCCCTACCAAATAACATGTAATCACTTCATCCCCTCACAGATTTACAGTGTCTGAGCATTTCTATCGAAAGTCATCACCAACACATATATCTTTTATATAGCTCTTATTAATAACCTAAAAAGCAGACAGGGTTACGCTGACATACTGCAAAAATGGTTACCATGTTTTATACAAAACTATTTGTTTCAGAATGTACTATGCATTTTAGATAGTCCAGTGGAATGTACTCCAGGATTATTTTACGCCAACCAGAAGGTCCAGGGGCATAATTAGGTGTCCAGTAGAGCAACATGTTCTTCCTTGCACAGAAAGTCAAGATGTTAAAAAGTTTTTTCTTATGTGGGCTGACAAGACAGTTGCTGGGTAGGCCTAGGAGGAAAGACACTGGAACTAGTTCAATGTCCATCTTCAAAATATTCCTTATTTCCCCCAAAATACTCAATCAATATACCTGAAGTTTAGGGCAAGTCCAGTAACAATCGGGGAGAGTTCCAGTATATATCCTACATTTAGAACATGCTGGAGAGACCCTTTGTTTAAATTTTGAGAGACAGTCTGGGGCCAGGTGGGCCCTGTGTAGGATTTTAAGTTGCATTGCTTTGGTTCTATTACAGACCGAGATTTTCTTGGCATTCTTGCAGATGTCTTCCCAAGTTTCTGTGATTTTTACCCCCAGACTCTTTCCAGCTGTTCTGTCTTTTCACACGAGTAATCCATGAGAGATCTGTAATAAGTTCTTATGGAAACCTCACCCTTAGAGCAAAAGACTTTACTTTCCATGTCAGAAAGCGGAATAATATATGATTAATCCCCTTGCATGGGCCTTTTTGGTTTCCCATAATATTGATGGACTGCTGGCTGAATTGGAATTAATGGATAGAAAAGTTTTTAATTTGGAATTGAAACAGTCTACAAACGTATTATCTTTCAAAAATAGAGGGATTTATTCTCAAGTGTCCTGATTGCATTGAATTATCTTTGGGTCTAATATTTAAATACACTGCTGCATGATCAGAGATATCAATGTTACCAATTGTGCAGGAATCAACAGTTTAGTTTAGGTTTAGGAGCATTTTGGAGGTAAAGAAAAAATAAATTCTGGTGTGGCATTTGTGCAGATTAAAGAAAAATGTGAAGTCTTTGTCTGAAGGGTGTAGTAACCCCCAAAAGTCCACAAGTCCTAGTTCTTCACACAGACCCATTATTTGCCTAGCCCTCAAGGAGGGCAATGGGTGGGCATCAGGCACACTGTCCATCAATGGGTCCATAAAACAATTAAAATCCCCACCTATGATAATACTTGTATTGAAAAACTTAAAATTTTAGAAAATGCTTCAGTTAAAAAATTTAGAGGGTGAGCTGGAGGGCAGTAAGCATTAAGAATGCCATATTCCTCTCTAAAAATGAATGTTTTTATAATCACAAATCTTCCATACTTTACTTTCCAGACCTTAATGCAGTCTAATAATTCAAAAGTTAGATTCTTCCTAATTAAAATTGCTGCTCAATGGGAAGATGACTACATCAAATCCACATTGTTGTAATTTTAAATGTGATCATTTAAATGCGTTTACTGCAATAAAGCCATATCCACCTTCTCCCTTTTCAAGTTCAATAGGATTTTCTTTCTCTTGATTGGTGGATGACTCCCTTTAATGTTCCAAGTACACAATCTCAAGGCATTGCAAGCCATAACCCTTTAACAGCTCCCCTCTGTGTGGCAGGTAAAATCACCATCTGCACTGGACTCACTTGCACATCCATCTTCACTTTTTACACAATTATTTGCACTTTTTTATTGCTCTTTTTAATCATTTAGGCATTTTGTTTGTTTGTTTTTCTATGTACATTTTTATTATTATTATTATTATTATTATTATTATTATTATTGATATCAAGTGATCTTCAGCTAATGAGAGCACCTTGTGTGGTAACAAAGAGGTAGCTTACTGGAATTTTTTCACTGTAAAAATGTAATTTTTTTTATCATACAGATACATCTATTATGGCTTTATAAATTGCATGATAATAAATGATGAGCATCTTCATTCTTCATTTTCTCCGTCCACAATGCATCAGCAGTGGGGATGATCAGTTCTGCTCCTCTGGAGACGCTGTGGCTGCAAACAGCAAAACACAACATCACTGCAATCAGATAATGATGAAAATTATGTATTTCTTTGTGCTGGTGATATTGTATATTTCTCTTATTGTCAAGAAATTCTGTGAAAAATGGGTGACATTTTTTTCTTTACTATGAACTCGAGCATTGTATTTATTTTGAGTCAATCCTACATACACTGACCAGCTGCTGTACAAACTATGTGTGTATTACTCCAGAGACAGGCTACTGCGTTGTTTGATTTCGTCATTTCACGGGATTCGTTGAAGAAAAATATTGAATAAAGACTTATCCTTTAAACAAAAATAGGATAACCTTCTCTCTGTGTCAGGCACATTTTTAGCTTCTCATGTGAACAAGGTGTCAAGGTACAACATTAGATTGTCACACAACTTGAATAAAATTAGGATGAAGCTCAGCCCAGTCGTCACAAGAAAAACTTCAACCAAGTTACATTTGTACCTTTCATATGTATCATACTCGTGCTTCTTCAGTGATAAGGTGTATGAGCTGAGTTTGTTATTGGGAGGTGGAGGGGATGGTGGATGGAGAGTCAACTAGGTGAGATGCCTGCCAAGCTGCAGGCCATTGTTCAAGACAAATAAACAACAACTCAGTTGTTTTATAGCAAGCAATCATAGCGATTTCAGCAGGTTTATAATCATGCCAGCTCACCTAAACAAGTTGACCGGAGGACAGGCCCAGTTCAGAGTAAAGTGTGGAGTCTCTGCTTTGAAGGTGAGCGATCATCTTCCTGCTGGCTTCGTCTCCTTTCTTCTTCACTGTGTCAATGAGACTGCGGGCCTTGTCTGCTGTGCTGCTGTTCTCCTCAATTATCGCGTCTTTTTGCCATCATTCAGGACACCATCGTCTAAAAGGTCGTCCAGGAGCTGCTTAATCAGTTCTTTGGACGCTTTGTCCACAAAGTTTCTCCTCACCCTGCCAAGCTCATCTAGAGGAGGAAACAGAAGCAAAAAAAAAAAAAAAATCACCAACTCAAAAATTATGATTTCAACACAGGTACAAACAGAAATATGTGTTGTTAAGTACACACTTATTGATTTAAATAGGGGTGGACAAAATAATAGAGATGTAAGAACAGATACTTTAACATCGTCTTAAAAAATTACTATGAAGGATAAAAAAATACAAAACTTTAATTTTGACTTCTTAAGTTGTTTTAAGGGTTTGATGATAATAGTACAGTGAGAATCTTTTAAAATACAATTTAATGAAGATAACTGGATACACTGTATCACTAAAAAAAACAAATGGGTCAGTGGTGGAAAAAGTACTCATAGTAAAAGTTGCAATACTGGTCTGTAAAAATAATGATAATAATAACAGCCTCATTAAGAAAACAGAGAGAGGTCCAAAGCATACTACAATGTCTATGTGCAAAAATACAAAAATCTGCAACAAAAACAACTGAAAATTCAGACTTTGGTATGCAAGTTCATGAAATACTCCATTATAAGTAATAGTCCTATTGCTGTAAAATTTAGAACATTTAATAAAAATACCACCAGTACTAGATAAAACCACTCATTTGGGAGAAAAACCCTTTGCTGAATGATATATTATATGATAATTACTTGGCTATTTATGTATCTCTGTGCACATAACATGAAATTATGTACCTGCTGAAAGCTAAATATACTATAATTGAATCCATAACTGTGCCTCATGTTTTATAAGCAGATCATGTTTTAATATGTTAAATTTTGACCTTCAAAGTAAGTAACTGTAGTAAAAGCTGCCCCAGAAGTGCAAATAATAGGGAAAAAGTCTAGTACATAAAGTACAGAACCTCAAAATTGCACAAAAGAAGGATACTGTTACTTTTCATCAATGCAATTAATGTTGGTTTCTACAAAGGGAAAATGTCTTACATGCCATATGTTTTCCACAGAAGTGAGTCCATAAATAAACGTGTCTCAAGCATCATGGTACCAGTAACAACATTTTTTTTACATTGTTTGTTGCAGTCAGGGGAAATAAATTAGTAAAGCTGTATTTTGTTCAGTCTCCATTTTGTGTTGATTGTTGAAGACTGGGTGGCAAACTTTCACTTCATGTTGTTAAAAAACATGACAGTTTTCAACCATGTTGGTTGATGATCAGGAAACATATAAACGTTGTGGTTTCTGCGCTTTATAAACAGGTTGCAACTTGTTGAAAGTGGGGTGTGGTTTATGTGAAACTACCCTGCCAAGAAAGAAAAAGAAAAAGAAAGCAGGTCATTTCACAGCAGAATCAGTACCACTCCACTTAATAGACTATCACACCAGAGTCATCATTGTATGACCACACTCTCTCTGCTGGTATTTGGCTGACTTATTGATTGGAGAAATGTTATTTTATTTTATGAATAATCTGAAGAGCGTCTTAGATTAGTGTCCTCTGCAGACGTGGTATGCGTAATGAAGCCTCAGTATTTGAACATGACTTTGCTCTGCTTTGTTGGACTCACCTAGTGAAGCTTGACGCAGTCGTCGTAAACTATAGCAAATATTACAGTATTGATCAAAGAAAATACCGGAAATCCTTCTTTACACTCTCTTTATCCATATATTTATTCCTTGCGCGCGCCAGTATAATCACTGCAGATTTGCAACTTGACTTAGAGCTTGAAGAAATGTTTGCAAAGTCCATTTCTAATCCTCTTACCTGCCATCTCTCACACGCCCTGTGCCAAAGGTTTGTATAGATCAAAGTCACGGAAGTCAAGTCTGCCCAGTGCGCAAAGACGAGCGCCTGCGTAAACCGGGCTTGGAGATGTATCCTGCTCAACCTAGGTGTTAAATTAGAAAGTGATGCAACATTTTGAGTTATTGTTATAGGTTGCTACAAACAATACCGAAACAGCTATACAGATGTTCGCTAGAGGAGAGTGCGGAGACATAGTCCGAGGGCGCTTTATCATACCTTCCTTTAGATTATGAAACTATGTGAGGAGGAACAATGCATTATTTCAGATTAAACCTGTCGGGCTGCATTAAGTACTAAAAAAATCACCGAGCAGCAACAACATTTTAAAACATCTTAATGCATTAGTAATAGGCTATAATATGCATGAAAATATAACAGTATAAATGGGGGACGTCCTGCGTAATGAGGGCTTTTGATACTTGGGGCACATTTAGCTGATAACATCTGTGTAATTGAAGGTTCAGCAGTACTTCTGCTGCTGAGCAGTGCACATTGGTTCTATGCAAGCTTCCCCTGGCTCCCAGGTGTTTGTGTTGTGTTAATTTCTCTTTTTCTTCTGTTCTTGTAAGTAATAAATGCACACAGAAAAGAAACAAACAAGCTCTAATGAGAAATCAACACAAATAAACAACGTAGCTAACAAACAATAATAACAAACAATAAGAGAATATGTTTTTTGCTAATTTTGTCTTTTTGTCATTTTTGTACTGGGCCCCAGATGGCTTTTGCCTTTTCATTTTCTCTTGCTCTACTGCTCTTAACATACTCTCCACTCCACCATTTCCCTTCGGTTGACTTTTTTATGGTGGCACCCAAAGCGGCTGACTGTGTGGCCAATAGGAAGATCTGTCGTTGCAAGTATTGTATAGCTGCAGCAGAGATAGTGGCCGCTGCTGCTGGGACTTTCTCACCATATCAAGGTCATTCGGGAGCCTCTTTTGACACCAGTCAAACTTCACACCCTAGCGAGATTTGTAGCCTATAAAATTGGATATTAGGATTAAGAACAGGCTTTTATCACACACCTTTGTAAAAGCACATATGTAAATTAAAAAAAAGAATTATGGTTGAGCTCCATTTAGCTGCTTCAGTTTCAGGGTCATGACTATGTACATGTTCGTCCACTGTCAAGACTTACAAAACACTTGTTGTTGTGTTTTTATTTCATGATAAACTGTGAAAGGGGTCTGATACATGACAAAAGTTGTGGCCACTCAAGATGATTTATCAAAGGAATGGATGAACAATGAGAAATGCTGACAAAATAATTTCAGATGATATGTTTGACTTAGATGCTTAATACTAATAATGTGACATCATGTGAGTATAATGGCATAAAGGAAGACGCACATCACCACACAGGGACTTTTAATTGGCCGCCCTCTGGCCAAGTTACAATACACTTCACCATGACTACTTTAATTCAGAAACAAACATTGGACCTCAGGTCCCACAATTTTCCTTTCTTTACAATAAGAATTAAAGCCCATCTGCAGACGAGCCTTGTTGTAATCTCGGTGAACAGACCAGAAAAAGACGTTTAGGGGTCAGTTTACTTATATTAGGGATCTAAAACAGTGTTTTTTATGTTTTATGATCATGTGTGATAGAATTGCATAGAAGCTATGCTTGTACTAACGTGGATAATTCATTATATTCGTTGCACATGAGTGCCATTTCTTAACTGTTTCTTGCACGGATGTATTATAAGGAAATTATATGCGCCGTTGCGGTGTGTTAACGCTAGAGGGCGACTATCGATAAACCTGATTTGTGACGCGCTTTAAAAAAAAAAACCCTAGAAGAAGAAACAACTGACAGACAAAATGGTGGTGGGACGAAGCTAGCCGTTTGGCTAATGTAAACATTCAACAACAGTAGACTGGAGCTGGAAGGACGACAACGTTACCCGGTAGTTTTTTGACACTGTACGTTAACAGAAACATTGACATAACCCACCTAGATAATCTCCGCTGGCATAACGTTAATTTGGCTAGTTAGCTTAGCTAGCTGGGTTAGCTTTGTAATTAGCTTATGTAAACACTAGCAGCTAGCTGTAGATTAGCCTGTTGTGTTCGCGTTTTAAGTAAACTTTTCCGTGCGGACGTACTTGTGTAACTTAACAACAAAATGTCCAGATGCCAGTGCGATATGTACAGGAGAGACGAGGCTGCTTTGTGTGGTTATTTTCTGTAACAGTTACTGTTAGGTTCACTGTGAGAGAAAGCTGCCAATTTAGCGGATGCTAACAAGTCGTTGGGTCAAAGCTGGAGATATTCCGCTTCATCGGATGCAGTGCCCCGAAAAAAGAGAGTCGTAAGGGTCTTGATCAGTTTAACATTTTGGACAATTTTGTAACAAACTACGGTAGCGTTTAACTGGATTAGCTGAGTGAGATTGACTACCTGTTATGTAATCTTAATTTGAGATCAGTCAACTCACCAATCAGTGTTGTAGAAAGTTGTTTTGCTGCCTTGAATAACAAATTTCATGGATTAATTAGCATCGGGACCTGTTTCTTTTAACATAGGGCACTGCACTATTGCTGGTTGTACTCACTGCTTTGATTGTTTACGTTTTCTGTCTTCTGGTGCCCCCAGCAGTTTCAAACTTTGGTGAAGGATGATGAGCCAGCGGCGTGGGATCCATCTGGACCAATCAGAGCTGCTTTGCAAAAAAGGATGTGGTTTTTATGGAAACACTGGCTGGCAGGGCCTGTGCTCAAAGTGCTGGCGGGAGGAAAATCAACGAGAGAGACAAAAACAGATTCAAGAAGACTGGGCACTTGCTGAGAGGTTTGTCTGTTTCTCTGTGTCATGTGTAAGAAAAGACTGTATATTTTGTTCCTTTACCTTCTCAGTTTGTTGGCTTGCTCTCGTGTTCGCCTGTCCATCTGACGACGATTACAGTTGTACTGTCTTCTCCACCCCAGGCTGCAGAGAGAGGAAGAGGAAGCTTACGCAAGCCGACATCAGAAAGCCCAATCACAACATAGCATTACACCCTTCAGCAAGTTTGAGGAAAGAAAAACTAAGGAAAAGTCCAGCAAAGTCAACACAGTTACAAAATTTTTTACTCCATCCACAAAAACACCACCAAAAAAAGGTACACGCTTTTCCACATAAGAGTATATTATTAAACCATTGTTGAAACCAAGTTTTCATTTACTATTCATAAATTAACCGATGTGTGTGTCATTATGAATTGGAAGTGATCTTCATATTGATTGCTGAGCTTGCTTAATGTAGGCTTGTCTTGATTAAATTTCTGCCGGGATGCAACCTTGTAGCTCTCTGGTTAGAGCATGTTATATTAAGGCAGCGGACTCATACTGCATGTCATTCCCTCTCTCTCCCCTTCCTTTTCTGTTTTTCTATCACAAAAAGCACAAATGCCGCAAAAGTAATCTTCTTCGCCTGCCTTTTTGCAGAAGTGGCACTGATCACATGTCTAACTGGAAAAACATTAAGAAACAAACCCAGACTGATGTCACTGAAATTTTAGTGCAATAAGCATTTTGTGTTTTCAGGTCAACCACTTCTTTAGATTTCTAGCTTGAAAACCTACGCACAGTTTGGAGAAAATAAGCAAGTAGAGAGAAGCACGTGGTGCAGCTACTCCATGTTACACGGGTTATTAGGAAAAATGTCTTTGTTTTTGTACTTGTAGCGTTGGTTAAAGTAACATTAAATGCTTTCCCCCCAGATGCTCATTTTGATGCTCAATCCAGTCCAAGCCCCAGCTCCTCTACAAGCCGGCATTCCTATTTGGACAGTGACCATGCAACACGAGAGTTCATTGATTTTCTCAAGCCTCTGAAGTCTGGCAGGGAGATCTTCAAACAGTGCCGAGCCTTCACTGAGAGCATGGTCTATAAGCGGGTGAGCTAAAACGAATTGCTCATCATGTTTTTATGTTTGTGGGTGTAATTATCTTCTTTTCACTCCTATAAATGAATGTTTGTGCAAATATGGACAACCTGTTAACAAAATACTAAAATTCGTTTTTTGTCTAAGATTGTGTTTTTACTTTCAGTCAGACTGCGCTGTTAGCAACTCTGGTTTTCAAGTAATTGCAATAGCACAGTGTGTCTTCTTTCCACTGGTGTTTATCTGTGATCCTCTTCCATTGCCACTTGTAGCTTTTCTGTTCCAGCGTTTCAATCACTGAATGAATTGAGCTTAAATTGCTTTAATGCAGATGCTAATTATATCTTTTTTTGCATGACATTTTCAAATGCCCTAAACAGTTTTGTAGCGGCCGTTTGTCAGCAAAAATCTAAATTAAAATTAAGTTTAATTAATTAAAATTAAACTTAAATCAAACTATCAAATGGTCACTGACACACCATGGGCATGTTGTGTACACAGGCAAAAGAAGTCCAATGTCCATTCATGATTATTGTGTTTTTTTCTTAAATTTTTTCAACCAAAGAACAAGCAAACACAGGAACAAAGACATCGTGGCTCCAGTGGGAAAAAAAACCATTTTTCCCACCCAGGTGCCTGCTGGTCCTACCTACCTATCTATAGTTATAACAACGGGTGCCCACTTCTCTACAAAAAAAACCAACAAAATAAAATGAAATGTTAATGATGCGGAATCCAAATAATGTAAACATTTAGCATAATCTAAACAACATTACTTATATTTAGAAATTAACTAAACTGCTGACAAATAGCTCCAAGTTTTTCTTCAGCCATTGAAATCATGCCTGCTCCTGTGAGAGTGACACTGCTGCCTCAAGTGAAAACGATTTCTTTTTTCGTAAATGAATAATTGTTAAATAGGCCTGTTCAGTCACTGCAGAAGTTTTTAGTAATCCATAGGTGTATTATATCACTCTGTTATTTTTGTGCTTGATTTGGATATTTATCCCATTAGTGCATTTGAAAACTGAAATTCAGTGAAATTTAATCTGAATTGTTCGTTTCTATTCCTTGCTCAGGACATGGCTGCTGATGAGCTGTCAGAGTGTGTGCAAGACTTTTACCAGAGCCTCTCAGACCGCCTGCACACCCAGTTCAAAGGTACTGCTTATCTCTTACAATTCTTGCAGTGAGGATTGCAGATTGCAACCAGCTAAAATTTTTTCCCACGTGCCAAGCATGAACTCCCGGTTAGAATTCCTTCCGTCTTCATTCTTCAGGAGTTTTTTGTTTGTTTGTTTGTTTGTTTTAAAGATATTTTTTGTTTTTTTGCCTTTATTAAATAGAACAGCTTAAGCATTAAAGGGAAGAGAGGGGGGATGACATGCAGTATCGGGCCGAGGTTGGAATTGAACCTGCGGTCGCTGTGGTGAGGACTTAGCCTCTGTACATGGGGCACCCGCACCAGCTGAGCTACTGGGTGCCTCTGTTTTTCAGGAGGTTTTTACCAGGGGACTAATATCTGCTGAGGTCTCTTCCTCTCCAAAACAAACAGACTTGGTTATTAAAAGTGGTAAAACACTAAATAAAGCACTTCCCATTAAAAATATGTGTGTTTTTTGTCAGGTGTAGTTCGGCTTGCGATGAGGGGCTCCTAAGTACAGTGGCTGACACTATTGTCCTTATCTAGAGCCAGTGTTTGGGTTGTCTGTTCTGGGCTACTGTAGTCACATTGCAGACTCTGTGGACGAGGACCCATTCCCTATGTAAGAAATAGACAAAACAACAGTTCTTATTTTCAGGTGATTTTACACTTAAGAAAACACTTATATTCCATTTCTGCCAATATATCTGCATTAGTTCCTTATACCGGACCTTTATGAAGAATCTTAACAGCGAATATCTCAAACACAATACAGTGTGTAATGCTATGGCTTTGCGCATCTTTGATATTTGTGCTTTTCCAAGGTTCGTCAGATAACGTAGAGAGAGTTATGGATGAAGTAGAGAAGTACATGATGACGCGTCTCTACAAAGAAGTTTTCTGTCCCGAGACAACAGACGATGAGAAGAAAGACCTGGCCATTCAGAAGAGAATCAGGTCAGCAAACAGAAGTTGTAATCATGCTTAAATTTGCAACTCGAATAATTACGTTTCTTCATTCTGAAGTGTAAGAAAACACAATTGCAGGTACAGGAATGCCATCTGACTTCGATTAAAGTCATGACTCTGTTTTGTTACAGAGCCTTGCATTGGGTCACTATTGAGATGCTGTGTGTTCCTGTAGATGAGGAGATCGCTGAGGTATCGGACAGTGTAGTCAAAGCCATCACAGGTAAGTTTCATTGGGTTTATTTTTCAGACAGCCGGGGTAAAACATCACCTCATTATCTAGGTGGTCGAGATCCAGTTGGATTTTCAGATTAAATAGTTTCTGAATAATTTCAGATGTGATTGAAATGGATTCAAAGTGTGTGCCCAAGGAGAAGCTCGCGTGCATCACTCGTTGCAGCAAGCACATCTTCAACGCCATCAAAATCAGCAAGAAAGAGGCAGCGTCTGCCGATGACTTCCTCCCCACGCTCATCTACATTGTGCTGAAAGCAAACCCCCCGAGACTGCAGTCCAACATCCAGTATATCACCCGCTTCAGCAACCCCAGCAGACTCATGACTGGAGAGGATGGTTACTACTTCACTAATCTGGTGAGGAAATGAAAACACGCTGGCATTTGTGTGGTTTGTTGTGTAAGTCTCTGTGTTTCCAAATTTCTGAAGTTGTCGTGCTGTCAGATTGTGTGGTGTTATAGTGACAGCTTTCTATTATTTTGTCCATTCTATTCATGTCCGTTAAGACAGGCCAAAAGATGAAAACACCCGTCTGTGTAATTCAATGCAGCGCCATAAACTACATCCTCCAAAAATGATCATCAAGTTGAATCAACACCTCTGAGACAGTTTCAACAAAAACTTATCATGATGAAGTTCATAAAAGAAGAATTTACCAACCACTGTGTTAGACTGCACCAGTTTTAGCTAGGTGTACCTATGAAACTGACAACTGAGTATAAATAACGTAAATCACATGTCATATTTTTCTATCAGTCCAGCTCATCAAGGACTCAATGTTAGGAGCAGCCAAGTTACAAGTCAGACAGCAGTCCCAATAAACAAGGATGCAATGTAGCCACCGGACGTGTTAACATTTTCGGTAACATTGCTTTATTTTTGAAAACCTCTTGTTTCACTGTGCTGTTCTCTCTGGTAGCAATATGGGGGAAAAACAGATTGAGAAAAAAAGTTTCATTTACTACTACAAAAACTGTCAAGAATTACCTCCTGGAATTCACTTCATGTCAAAGTCAACAGGGAAGTGTTAAAAATATTCAACACTTACAGTGATCTTTAAACAGTTACAAGCATGTACACTATTGCTTTAATTTAATGTGGATTTTTTTTCCTTGAAACTGATTTTAGGCATGTTATGCCTTTATCACAGAGACACAGGGCAGAGAGATGACAGGAAATTAGGGATGAGAGAAAAGTGGAATTATAAGCAACAAAGGTCATCTAACTGAAAACAAACATTACAGCTCGATGGCAGCAACTTAATCCAACATGGATTTCATCTTTTCTGGTGTGATCTGTCTTCTAGTTGGTCAGCATCTGCTTTCATTTTCATATTTGGGTGTAAGGGCTTATTTATGCTCGACATTAGAGACATGGCATGGGACTCTGCATACATTTCATCCAAATTCGTGCACGTTTTGTGAAAGAATACGGATATGGATAACAGAGCAGCACCATTGGAGACTGTGGGGGCAGTGTAGCATAGTTAAAGCAAGGTGGGATCATATGAGATGATGAGGAAATGTAAATAACCATGGAACTTAACGAATCAGTAATATATAATAATACATGGTACTATAATGTGAAATTGGTGAAAATAAATCTCAATCCACCTGTTTGGATCTATTACAGTATTTAATGGCCTTGTAGACATCTGCCGTCTTCAGTGCAGCCTCCATTTAAAGGTGCAATATTATCACCTCTGCTATCATCTCCTCAGTTGTTGTGTAAAACCTTTGACTCTGCCGTCTAGTGCCATCGCCCCTCCTTTCCTGTGTGTCTCAACTGTCAAAGGCAAAATGCCAAAGACAAAAAATGTGATCTAAGTGAATCTGATGCCACAGACAGATCAGGCATCTCAAGGTGAGATTTCTTGTAATGACCCTCGACATCTCCTCTCTCCAGTGCTGCGCGGTGGCCTTCATTGAGAAGCTGGACGGCCAGTCTCTGAACTTAAGCTCTGAGGAGTTTGAGCTCTACATGTCTGGTCAGGCATCTCCTCACTGGCCTCCATCCAGTGGAGCTTCTTCCTGCTCCCCTGGGAGCGCAGCTCTCAGTCAGGTCCATAAACGGCTGGACCTGCTAACAGGGCTTGGAGAAAGGCAGGAGCGGGTCATGGAGAAGGCTCGGCAGCTGGAGAGCGACCTCATTGACTGGACGGACGAAGTGGAGCAGAAGGTGCACAGCGTTCTGGAGAGCTTTCCACCAGAGACAGAAAACCCAGCTGCAACCTCAGCTAGTGGGACAACTTCTGCAGCATCATCAGCAATCGACTCTGATAACGTTGAGAGTGAGCACCTGCCTCCACCACTGCAACCCCAAGTGTTTGCTGGTTGACATGAAGGAAAAAATAAATCCTCTATATGCTTTACTCCACCGTCCCCCTTTTCCCTGCTGTTGATGTCCATTTGCACATACAGCAGCCATCTGATACGAATCCATTTGTCTTTATTCCATCTTTCCAAGTCCAAAAGGCCCTGAACAGTAACAGAACTTTTAAACAAATAGTTTGGCAGAGAGTAAGGTGAGAAGATCAATAACCACTCTCATGTCTCTACATTGAAAATGATGCTTAGCTTAGAATAAAAGCTTGAAACAGGGGAAACAACTTGCCTGGCTCTGTTGAAAGATTACAAGAGGTGAAAAAGTATTTCCAAAAATGTCCCGGAGGGGCCAAGAACACTCAAGCAAAGGATTTAGTGCAGCATCCATGTTAAAAGCCCTGACGTTCTTCTTTCAGTACCTACTATATGACATTCTTGCTTCCTTAAAGTGAGATGTGCAGGGAAACTTTCTGCAGAGTTCACAAGACAAAACGCTCAGTCCACCTCAACGGGCTTCTTTTAATGAAAAGAAGCAACCTGACTCCACTCCAAGCTCTTCCCAGACACATCTGTGGTCACCCACAATGCCACCTTCAGTACCTCCTCATCCTTGTCGTTGTAGTTACATGCGTGCAGATGGGATAGATGGTTGGATGTGATTTTTAAACATGTTTCTGTCATCGTTCGCAGCTTTTCCAAAAATGTTTTTGGTTATGTTGTGGTGTCTCTAGGGCTGGGAATTGTTTAAAAAATTACAATACCAGTACCCCCTAAAGAAATACCGATATCGACAGAGAACTTCATTCGAAACCCATCATATTAATGGAGTGACGTGTAGTGTAGCCATACTTTCAAACCTTTTGGTGACATCTTGGCATGTAAAGCTGCATCAAATACACCACACTTGACTTCACCACACCGCAGACTGTATGGGTCATAGCTGACTTAGTGGTGGGCAAACTGAAAGAAGCTTACGGAGAGTGGCTGCAAGAAAAACTACACAAGTCATTGTTTTGCAGATCTGGGTACAGAAAGGTTTAAATGCATGTATTGTTTGACTGGGCCCTATCCCATTTCTTATTTTTTTACCCTTACCCTTTTTTTTTCGAGTGCCACTAGCTCCTTGGAACACAGTTATAAGGGGTAGTGGTCAAAATCTTTCTGAATGGAAAGGGACAAAAAGACCTTGATACATTCATCACGAGTTGTTGGTGACGCCGTTTATGTAAACAGACCCAAAGGTGGACGTTGCAAATGTGCTGTCTCTTCTGCTGCTGTGATTTCTCTTGTCAGGGCAATAAGCATCCTTTTGCATTTGTCAGCAAACTCACAGTTTGTTCACCACTTCAGTTTCTTAATAGCCAGCCATCCAATAAAACAAGAACACTGCTTCATTACCAGACTACTGGCAGTGCTCTGTTGGCTAACGCTAGCAAACCGTGCTCCTATCCTGCCAGTCTGCTCAGATATGAGGCGCAATAACAAGTGCAGCAACTTTGCTGCTGGACTGATGTTAAATTTTGGGAGCCGTATGACATCATAGGGGGGGTAATGTGAGTTAGAAATATGTCATGCAAGACTGTCATGCACAAATCAGCAATAACAATGTAACATTAGCTGGCTTACACTTTGTTTCTTTTAATTTTTGTTTTTTTTATTAACAATTAGAATGAATTTGTTTGTTACACATACAGCCATCTTGCTGGTGATTTCTCATAACGCTCGGTTTGAGGTGTGCCTCTATGTAGCCCTTACACTTCGCCCTACAGCTCTATCCCAGCAAGAGTAGGAACACCCTACCTCCAGACGTTAACACACAGAATGAAGGGGTGAGGGTCAAATGCTAGGGGCAAGGGGTGTATCGGGATTAGGCCTTGGTTCTTGGTCTATTTTGGTTGATACCTTAAAAGTATTGAGTAGCAATACCCAGCCCTGGATGTCACCAGTTGTATATTGTAAATTGACAAGTTGAGGCTCAAATTGTAAATTGTAATTGTTGACTTAAAACTTAAGTCCAAGTAACCTCAAATAATCTGACAGGGGTTTTCTGTCAAATATGTTTTTGGTTAAGGAAATTGAGAAATCTGAATGATGTGAATTTTAACTTCCTCTTACTGAAACAACCCTCCGGCTCATGCTCGTGATTTGTATTGTAGATACTGCGTTTTTCCGCAGAGCGATACCCAAGAGAAAGAAATGTGTGTGTGGCAGTTGAGCATGTGGGCAAGCGTGTGAGCCGTGTGTTGCATGGACATGTTTCTTTAATATTGGTAAATCATAAAGTCCTCCAGTTGTGCATATGGATGTTGTAGTCTCATGCCGAACCTCTCAACTCCAGTCATGAGCTGGATGTACAGAAGTGATTTTATTTTTCTATAGAGTGGCAGGTATCAATTCTTTTGGATGCAATAGGAGACATTAATCCTGTAATATTTACAGTAGTACTTTTGTGAAAGAACATTGCTTCATGACATGTTACATAAATTGTAATGATTGAGTAGTAAAATTTTCATCTATTCCTTCAAGAGGGTGTCGTAAGCATGTCCAGTACAAAAAAATAACAGTTTTAGATGGTTTGGGTTTTTTTTCTCTGTTGAAATAAGTAGATAGGAAGTAAAAGACACAAAAAAAAAAACACTCCGAAGGACGGTGCTTTATTAGTGCAGATGAATTGAATTAACATAACCAATTTATTTATTTGGGAGCACTTCTCTTCTGTTTAATTGTTAAGTACAAGAAATACATTTAATGAAGGATGTAGTGGTTATATTCAGTTGAAAGGATATATGATAGATATGGTAGATAACTGGTGAAAACAGTGTTGAACGGTGTCTGTATTTGGCGGTCATGTAGTTAAAGAGATGTCTGGGAGAGTTCTGTTTTGCTGATGAGCTGAGATTTACTTATGTTGCTAGATTTTATTTTTTTATTATTATTTGCAGCACGTATAGTCAGTGTGCAGCTGCTGTCCAA
The DNA here is from genome assembly GCF_008729295.1 of Plectropomus leopardus. Lineage (NCBI taxonomy): Eukaryota > Metazoa > Chordata > Actinopteri > Perciformes > Serranidae > Plectropomus > Plectropomus leopardus. The sequence continues at coordinate 20,235,341 of NC_056467.1, forward strand.
TTTCAGTTTGAGAAGACTTTTAATGCAAACTTAAACAATAGCTTGAATAACTTTATATTGCACTGTATGCAGAAGCCATTTATCAGGTATTTTAATGAAGTTTAAAACATGACCTTTGTAACCTTATAGGTTTGATATTGTATCACATGGGAGAAAGTAACCCAATACTGTCTTTTATTTAAATGTAACTTATTTGGGCAGTATTGGTTTATTTGCCTCTCTGGGTGTGTGATGATGATTAATAAAAACTGAAAATGCTTGTGCACTTGATTGCAGTTCCTGTTCATCATGTAGTTTCACATCATATGGTTTTGCAAGCTGTACTTGGCACACTGAGAATGTCACTATTGAAGTACATCTATCTGTTGACCTGTCTGTCTATCTATATACAGTTCTGCATCATGGTGGAGAAAAAAAAGGATAGTGATTGTAAGAGTTAAACAAAATACAACATTTTGGGGATTCATGAACCCCTTTCTCCAGTGTATGCTCATGTTATCCACTTTTGGAGAGATGGTCAGCATATCTCTTGCTGGCAAACATTTTGTGAAATCAATGACTAATCTTAGATTCTGTTGTATAGTCAAGAGAGAAAGCCAAAATACAATATGACTATTAATCCACAGAGGGGAATTACTAACATTACAGCATAAAAAAAAAAACAATCTGAAGAGGTAGGAAACAGATGAGAATAAAAAATAATTAAAATTGAATTTAAAAAAAACTACTTAAGAATTTCTGAAAAAGCTATATACAAATTCGTTACAATATTCTGTTAATTAGTCTGAGTAAATCAAGTGGGTATCTTCCAAAGTGAGTCTTTTTGGTATGAATTTATTTCTATTCTCTGTTATTGTTCCCTATGTATGACTGTTGAAGCTCCGAGAATTATGTGCTGTTACTGCATTACAAAAATGTGTTTTTCGCCATTAATGTTGAAAATACAACATATACACAAAAAAGATCAAAGTATTAGAATTTCCGTGATTATTCAATGTCAAAAATACTCTCCACCTTGTTAGAGAGGGATTTTAAAAATATATATATTTTGTCCTTTTTTAAAATAATATATTGTGAATTCTTCCATCTATTTTTTTCCCCTACAAAAACTGAGGGTGTGTGACTTTCACTTCCCTTTTTTTCCCTAAACTTTGATGTAAGTCACATGGGGTTAAGGAAATTAAGAACAAATGAAGAAGACACTGAAAAGGACATAATTGTAAAAACTGAACAGAGTGCACATCATTTCCACTAACTTTGATATAACAAAAGATAGCCATCCCTCGTGAATTTGGAAATCAGAAATACCTTATTGATCCCCGAGGACAACTGTTATTGACAGTGCCTAACAGTTGCTCTGATATATAGCAGTAGTAAGGAAGAATAAGAAAGTAGGAATAAGATGTGTTCTGTACAATTATGTAAAGATATGAAAAAAGTGGATTATGCTACATTTAGCACAAATATGTAAAGAATTTAAAAAAAATTATTGTGCATAATTATAAAACTTCGTTGTATTGGAAAAAAAGTTTATATTATGCAATTGTGCCCTATGCATTTTTTTAATATTTAAAAGAAATATGTGTACTATGCTAAGTAAAGTGAATGCCCATCATAACACCCATCCATTCTTGTGAACTTTGTTGTATTGGAAAAAAGATATCCCCATTGGTTTCCACAAAAGTATGTTCACAGTTCAAAAGGAAAAATAAACTTTTGTCAGAAATGAAAGGGTTATTTTGGAAAAAGGGGATATCCTGTGTGACAAGTCAGAGTTAAGAAATAAAAACGTCATTTTCACTTCCCTCCCCATTAGAAATAAAAGAATCTTCCACAGCCTCTGTTTCTCAAACCATCAAAATGGACACAGTCATTCACCTCCTTGGTGAGTTTTCTTCAGTTTATTCATATTATCTCCCCAATTTCAATTAATTTTTATCTTCCTTCATTTGTCTAACGCTTGATTATTTTCTCTTTTCAGTTCTTTCGATGCTACCACAACTTGTAGCACCTGAAGGTATGTATCACATTTTTTAAATATTATGGAACAACTTTGCATAATATAAACATTTATAAGTACACTGTTCTGTATCAATAGAGTCAGTATCTTTAGCTTATATTTCCACTGAAGAGGTGACATTATGTGATTTTAAAGGATGAGTTTGTAGGATTTAGCAACATCTTGTGGTGAGGTTGCAGATTGCAACCACCTGAAAAGCCCCTCCCCTCACCCTCCCTTTCCAAGCTTGAAGAGGAACCAAAACATTCTCCCTCCCAACTTGTCAAATACCAATGCTCAGTCAGTGGCCCTAGACATCACGCTATAACGTGGTAGGTATCCCTCCACTTTAGGACTTCAAGGGACAGCGTCTCAATGCTTGTTACATGCATTGCATTTTTGGGGTTTTTTTTCAAAATAAACCTCCATTTTCACAGGAAATGCATAGTTTCTGTATTTAAATGTAAGTCTGGAGCCACCTCACCTCCCATCTGCCATACACAGAGTTCTGCTCTTTATACTACAGCAGCTGGTCAGAGTATCCAAAAAATGTCATGGCCCAGTGTGTCTCACAATGCTGCTGGAGGTCAAGTGCCACTGATCAAGCGTTGGTATTTAAAGAGTTAAGGGATACTGTGTTGTCCACGCTTGCAGTAGAACCTACGGTGGCCTTCAGGTAAAATAAAAATGCAAAAGGCCCTCTTAAGCCAGTGCTTGGTTTGTCTGTTCTGCGTTACTGTAGAAATATGGCGGTGGAATGTGGTGTCACATAAATTCTCACTAAAGAAAACTTGGCTATGAATATTTAAATTTTACCAGTAGATCTACCTAAATCCTACACACTAGTCATTTAAGTGTATAAGTTGAATATTAACAATCATAATCGAAATGATGATTTCAATTATTTTGGAATATTTTTCACTAAGAAACCCATTTGTTTTTGTCTCCATAGCTCAGCTTATGACCTCGTTCAAAGCTGAAGTGGAGATAGTGTCAGGGGATTCAAGGGTCTTCTCTGGAGAGGGTGTCCGGCTGAAATGCAGCATTCCCGATGTCCACAGGTCCTCCTGGAATTATCTGTGGTTCAGGGGATCTGAGCAGCTCCCGCAGTTTGGAGAACACCTCATTCTGTGGAAAATGAAGGTCCAAGAGAGTGGGAAATACTACTGCCAAGGAGTGAGGGACACAGTCGTGGGAAACATACACACCCTCCAAAGTCTGCCTTTGGAGATTAACGTGGATGGTAAGATTTTGTTTAACCGAAATCTCCTTGATCTCCCTTTCTTCCTCTTTTCCTACTTCTACTACTCCTGTTAACTAGAAGAATTGGGAACTACGAAACTCTTGCTGCCTTAAACTTCTTTTAAGATTTGTATGGTGCCCCATGCGTGCCCCAGAGAATATCAGTATAAGATCACAAGATGTCATCTCGATGTAACTTTCTTCTCTGTAATGTTTTTTAAGGAGGGTGGGCTATTCTGCAAGTGTCTCCTACACCTGGACTTGTAGGAGACACTTTAATGGTCACATGTCGCATCCGAGGCACACCCCAACTTCATGAGGTGATTCTGTACAAAGATGGCGTTGAAGTTATGACACAAAGTGGCCTCAACCCACATTTCTACCTGACCAACTTGACCCTTGAGGACCAAGGAATGTATTCTTGTAGGGCATCCTGGGACGCAGACAGACGTACACGCTCCGTAATTTCAGCTGACACTCCACTGCAGGTCTCAGGTGAGTTAATATACTGGGTTGAGTAAATAATAGGCATATTGGAAAATCCAGTTTTTTACTTTCATGCCAAAAGTTAGATGAGGAGATCAATGCCATTCTTCTGTCTCTTCATTCAATACATCACGAAAGCCAGTTTACCCTTTTTTGTAGTGTAAGGGCAAGACAGCTTGGCTAACTCTGTTCAAAAATAAAATCTGTCCACTAGCACCCCTTAACTTCACTCATGTTGACATGTTTCATCTTGTTGTGGTTGCAGGATGTTATGTGATGGACTATTTGTTCACATTTGTTCATGTGATTTGGTTTCATTGTGAAGCCTTGTATACTTTGGAAAGTACTAGTCAAAGCACTTGGTCAAGGGCTAGACACCACATAACCACGTGTAAGACCACATAATGTTGTGTTTTACGAACTCTTCTCACTTCCAACTCGTAAAATAGCAATGCTTTGTCAGTGAAAACTTTACATTTTCTGTGAAAACTGTTGTTTATTTTGAAAAAAAAAAAACACTTTGTGCATCTAAAACTAATTGGAGATGTACCTAGAGCATCATGCTTAGACATTTAGGAGCACTGACTACATGTGGTTATTTGACAAGTTGGGAATGAGAATATCTTGTTTTTACAGCCACACTGACTGCTTATTAAAGGGCTACAGTCAGCAGCTAGTAAATGTAGCTTAGCACAAGTAGAAACAGCTAGCCCAGCTTTGTTCAAATTAAGATAAAAATTTGCATACCAACATCTCTAACTGCACTTAAGTGTTTTCTATAGATTAAACAAAAGAAATACACAGTGGTAACTGGTGGTATTTAGAGCAGCTGGTAGGCAGTTTTTTTTTTTTTATCTTTGGACAGATCGAGGCTAGCTGTTCCCCTGTTTCCAGTCATTACGCTAAGCTAAGCTAAGCTAACCTGCGGCTGATAGCTTCATATTTTGTGAGTGTTGTCAATCTTCTCTTCTAACTCTCAGCAAGAAGGAAACTGAAAAGCCTTTTCCAATATGTTAAACAATCATAAAAAATAGGATTTTGCATAGTTTTTCCCAGCCTGATTATTTCCCTAAAATACAAAAGAGAAGAAATTTTTAAAAACTTTTTCAATGTGTCATCAGTGTTTTTCTTCCCTTACTCTAATTTAGAGGTTCTGTCGCAGCCAATTTTGGAGATTGTTGCCAATGACAGCCTGATTCCAGTAAATAAGATGAAGCTCATCTGCCATGTCCAATACCATGCCCATGCTCCTGCCCCTCCAATACACTACTACTTCTACAAGAATAACAACCGTCTGGGAACAGCAACCTCTGAAAACCATGATCTGGTCAAACGGACTCCAGGCCAGTACAGCTGCAGGGCCAAGGTGCCTGAGTTGGGCATCTCCAAGTGGAGTGAACCCAAAAGCATGACAGGTACTCAGAAATAAATGTAACCTGCTGTGTGTCCTCGACTGAAAATTTAAACCCTAATCCTCTTCTTGAGTTGTCAAAACTGTGAATCAATGCGCATCACTTGCGAAACCTCTGAGGTCAACTTGTCTCTGACCCAATAGGACCACAGACGATGAGGCCTCCAACTCTTCATTTTAGAGACCCACGGCCTTTAGCTCTCCCAATCTCATCCCCAGACCCTCCCCTACCTCCTGCAGCTGAGCCAACCACAGCCTTCCCTCAACGATCCACTGCTACTCTTACTTTTATTCAGCCTACTGAAGTGAGTTCCCAATTGCCAGATCCTACGCTGAAGCTATTGCCAGTGCCAAGCACTCTGCCATCTACAGTTCAGTCTCAAACTGCCGCTCCTTTCAAAAGATATGAGCTGTCCAAGGGATCAGATGATATGGTCAAAGAATCAGGTGACTTTCTTGAAGGATCAGGTGACTTTCCCGAAGGATCGGGCGACTTTCCTGAAGGATCGGGCGACTTTCCTGAAGGATCAGGTGATATGCCTGAAGGATCAGGTGATATGCCTTAGGACTCTCCAGACACTGTCCTCTGGTGAGAAGTTATCATAACTCACAGACCACTGCAGAATTAATTACCTTAAATTTCATGTCATGATCTCATCTCTATAAAACTAACATGATCAGTAGTGTTAGGAAGATGTCACACTGGCTAAAGAAAATAAAACATTGCATAAAACCTACAGTGTGTTCTACTGGTTTTTAGTTTTCAATGAACTCTTTTTACAACCCCATTGTACAGCAACACTGCTTACATATTAGAAGTATTGGCATAATAACAAAGACAGTGGATTTACAGTAATAATAATAATACAGTCACAGTGATATTCTCACATACATCATATATTTGTATGCCAGGTTTAGAGTTAGGTTTATAGATAGCTTAGGTCAGTGAGAGTAAATGGACAAGAAGCAGAAGTCAGATTAGGATGAAGACAACTGTGTATGAAGAGGCAGCGGTGAGGGACATTTTTATATCAAACAAGGGAGGTGAGGGTGAATGGACTGTCTATGTTGTTCAATTGGTGGCAAAACTGCAGGCAGACCACCAATAAACACCTCAGGCAAAGTGTATTGTTTAGAAACGCTCTATAGCTTGCAGAGGGTAACAGGCATTCTTAAAAAAAAACAAATAAAAATCTCTGCAAAGCTGAATTTAAGATAGATGCACTGGTGGACAGCACAATTTGAATAAAATAAAAACAAAAACACCTGCACACTGCCTCACTTATTGCTGGTATATTTATTAACAATGTTTTGGTCTATAAGGATATAGACAAGCGTCACAACAGTTTCATGTAGGTACATAGATGCAGGAGAGATTATTATTAGCTCTTTTCAAATCTTTTCATGGAGTGATCTTTAAATGCCTTCTTCCCTTAAAGGTTCAGTGTGTGTGATTAATGGGGGTTTAATGGCATCTAATAGTGACATTGCTGATTGTGACCAGCTAAAACTTTTCCCTGTTAGAATTCCTTCAATGTTGATTGTTTAGAAGGTTCTTATAGAGAGTGAGTCAATCGCAGAAGTCTCTTCCTCTCAAACACATAGTACCAGTTGATTAAAACTGGCAAAACATTGAATAACGCAGTTTTGCATTAAAAATAAGTGTTTTTCAATGCTCTGGTCATGGAGGAGCTGCGAACTATTGTGGCCGATGTGTAAATGTGAAAAAAAGACAACACGAATGGCTCTACTGAGAGCCGCTATTTAGTTTGTTGGCTCTGGGCTACTGTAGAAACATGGAGGTGCAACATAATGATCTCATTGACAAGTACCTGCTTCCTAAATAGATATAAGTCACTCATTCATTGATTATACAATCAAGAAAAAATGTTATATTCCATTTCTCCCCAAATATGCCCTTAAATCCTTTAATATGTCACTTAATTATTGACCTAATTTTTGTGGTCCTGATAATTTACCACATCTTTAAAGAATTACTGTGATGTGTATTTAAATATCTGGTGAAAGTAATATAGATCAAAACACTATAAATAAAATATACCAGAAGTAAACAAAACTTTTTTTTCATCCGGTAGGTAACAGGTAAAATAAGAAGATATTAGTGAGGTGATAATACAATAAACTTGATCATGATACTGCCAGTGCTCAGGTTTTCATACCAGTGTAAAACAGCTTTCGGGCAGTTATTAAGTAAAGAGTTAAGTGTAGCACCACCAGTAGTTGTCCTTTTGAAGCTGAAATAGTCCAGCAGAGGAAGAGTTTTTTAGCAGAGGATCAAATGTTGTCTGAGTAAAGCAGAAACCCAGAGAAGATGCTGTCATCCTCACTGCTGGCATATGCCCCATTCCAGTCTCTGAGCGTCTCCATCCACACCTGATCACCCACCGCCAGCCGCAGCACCACCAGAGTGGATGCCTGGTCGATGTCTTGACCGTACAGAGAGTCTCGGGTCCTTACCCGCCGTGACCCGTTCACTACTAGTGTGGCTCGCAGTGGCTGATTGCGTACGGTGATGTGGAAGGAGAAGATGTAAACCCCAGCGTGGACACATGTGAAGCTGTTGGATGTAAGATTGAAGTGGTTCTCTTCATTGTAGAAGACTTTGTCGAAGCGGACTGGGAAACCAGAGGGAGGGAAGGACTTTCTTGGAGAGATACCCACACTGAAGGCTGAGCGTTTCTGGGGAACCCCTGATCCCTTTGCTCCTTTGAGTCCACGAAAGCCCCGGTCACCTCTCATCCCAGGGTAACCTCTGTCCCCTTTTGGCCCAGGCATCCCTCTTATTCCTTGTGGTCCCTGAGGTCCTCTAAATCCTGGTTCTCCCGGTGGTCCAGGAGGTCCCTGATCCCCTCGGATGCCTACAGGACCTGGGGCCCCATGTTTGCCATTTATTCCAGGAATGCCCATCCCTCCTGGAATGCCAGGAGACCCGGGATCCCCTCGCTCACCTTTCTGTCCTCTCTCCCCGAACGTGCCACACTCCCCCTTATCCCCCTTGTCTCCTTTAGGACCCAACTGAACGGCCTCTCCTGGAGGTCCAGCCGGCCCCTCTTTTCCAGGTTCTCCTTTCTCACCAGCACTCCCATTCTGTCCAGGTTCCCCTTTCACCCCACTCTCACCTTTGATACCTTGCAACCCTATTTCACCTTTCTCACCTTTTGAGGCAACTTCACCTGCAAGTTAAGAAAAACTGTGTCAGAACTGCTGAAGTTCTGAAGAAAATATAAGTCAATTCAGCAATAACCTGAAAGTTTGTACCTTTTTGTCCTGGTTTTCCTGGGAGTCCTGGTGGGCCACCCACCCCGCTGCTTCCTCTGTCACCTTTATCCCCTAAGACATTGACATAAGAAAGCTAATACTCAATGAACGTCAAACTTAAAACATAACAATAAGAATAAGCACGATGAATATTTCTTTTTTGAAACTGTGCTACCAGGTGAGGAAGATGAATATATTTAACAGGCGAGTAAGTGAACTTACTATACTGAATCACCGTTGTGTAAACTATTTCTACATTACACATTCAAATCTGTAGCATGGCCTCATGAAGCCAAAGTAAACAATATTGTAATGGTATTGTTTTCAATTTATCACAATAGTGTTTAATTTATTCTGTTTGAGAGATATAGATATGATAGCAGTGTGCATCATTAGGCCTAGGGTTAAAATAATCAGTTTTGAGACAAGAGAACATGGCTTGGAGTGCAGTGTTTTGAGAAATTTAGCTAAAGTTTCAGTGTGTTTAAACGACTGGGGAAAGCTATAATGAGATTTTACTTGCCTTTGTCTCCTCTTAACCCCATAGGACCGCTCATTCCTGGTGGTCCAGGTAAACCAGCTGCCCCTGAAAGGCCTCTTTCACCTGGTGGCCCTAGATAATCCAACATGGGGAAAGTTCAAAATTTTTAAAGCAAACATTAATTGATTGAATCAAAACTATTTTTCTTAATAGCACTTTATTGTTGAATCTTATACCTTCCAGGCCTCTGTCTCCCTTTGGCCCCCTGGGGCCTCTCTCAGGTGGACAGCACTCACAGAAGTTGAAGTAGCACTCATTGTAATCCAGAGTGTAATTCTCAGGTCCAGCACCAGGAGGCTCAGTGTTCTCTGTGTAGTACTGCGGATAGACCTGATTTGGATAGGTGGTCCTCTCTGTGGCGGGCTGGGGCTGGGGCTCCACAGGATTTGCTGTTGGCACTATCTTGTGAGTCTTCGGCATGCTGGTGGTCACAGGGCTGTGCACGGTGATGTGTTGGATGGGCTTCTTCGTGTACTGGTACTTTGGCTTCTGTGTGGTCTTAGCTTCAGCACAGGACACCACAGTGAATGTAACCACGACTACAGCCACAAGAGTTGACGGACAGGAGAGAATCCTCATGGTTGACTGGGATCTGAGAACAGATGAGTTTATAAGCTACACAACCCTTCTTCTGCTTGTCTGCACTTATTTCCTTTTTTGAAAATAACATGCTGATTAGCAATACATTGATGTAAAACACTCAGCACTATTGAGCTTTCTCCACTAAGCTACCATCATTCTCAATATTCTTTATATAATTTCATTGTTTCTCTATCTGGTCATTTCCCTCACTGTCAATTTCAGGTTGGAGCTACTCTGTGTATCAGTCATGCAACATTGTGACTGCAGTTTGGTCATCAAAAGCTGATTTTATGGTCAGCAAATTCTGCTGCTACAATGTTTGACCGCCACGAAAACATGCATCCTCATCATCTTCGCTAAGGTCAGTATGCCCCTCAATTTAGATTTGCAATTCTTGAATTATATTATCATTTAATCCATCATGCTGAAATTCAACTTTCTGTGAAAATGATATATTAAGCAAAATTTGTGTGACTCACCCAGTTATTTATAAGTGGTATGGTCATTTATCCTCTCTGGCTTTGAGGCAGCACCAGGAGCTCCAGGTCCCTCTGATATCTCTGCCAGGCTTGGGTGAAAGAACATCCCCACCAATGAGGGTGTTTGCTGGAAGCACAGGGGGAGGTCTGAAATCCAACTACGGCCGGCTGGAGCCAACCCAACGAGAACCACTGTGCTGTGGCCCATTCTCTGTATGCCTGTAGAAAGGTGCTTTTGTGACACGGGATACAGCGCCCGCCAGCAGCACTCCCTGTCTGCAAGCTAGGTGAGGAGCAAAGGCCGTGGGGCAATGGGTCATCCGATATGGGAGGCATTCCTCCAACATCCAAGCCACTACCCAGGCTCTTACAGTGGGACAAAGTCAAGCAAAGAGTGTTCTGTGACAGAGGCCAGGGCACTACAACAGCCTTTCTTCAAGCACAGCTTTGGACAGTACTTAGCAGGAAGTTGCTGCTTTTTTTACATATCTTTTACATGTAAAGTGTCACCTAGTTGCAAGTTGATGTTTGAGAGTACAGCTTGATGACAGCTAAATGACAGCTAGGAGCCCCCTGGTCTCTGAGGTCCCCGATATTTATTTTCTTAATGAAGAGGAGACAGTAATAAATTAAAACCTAAACAAAAACTGACAAAAATTAGCACCACTTACTCCCCCTAACAATGCATGCACCCCCAGGATTCTGTGGTCAAAACAAAAATTTCTATTTTGTGGTTGTATTTTTATCAATTTGTACATATCCCACATAATCATTAGCCAGTAATTCATGCATACCCTATTTATTTTAGAAGGGTGGAATCATGTGACCAATTTCAATCGGAGTAAACAAGTAAGCGGTAGCCGAGTAGTCCAGTAAGGAGGTAGGTTGGGGTGGTTGGAGGATCATGAAACACAGGACTTTCCCCATGAGACAGGTGTTCAGAACCATTTGAACTTTGAGTGCGCTGTGAGTCATATTAAAGTATCTTGTCCCTATGTTTCTTTTCCCTAAATCTAACCACAGTGACTTTACTTGCCTAAACCGAACCACTGTAACTTTAGGTTATTTATGCAACTTTAAGTTATTTGTGAGGCACTAATTCATTGGATATCATACAAACTGTTGCATGAGGATACGTTGTGCATTTGCTTCAAGTAATATTTATGTACAGGTTGGTTCATTACCATTTAAAGTGGTAACATGTTAAAATGAGGGTGGGCCCCCAAAAGTCTATAAGGGGCCCTGATCAGCAAACTGGCACGCACCACAGGGAGCTCAGTATTTACAATCTTCTTGGTTAAAATCCAGAAGAAAGCTTTAGCCTTAAGAGCACTGATAATCTCCTCACTCAACAGTTATTAAACCTGAGCTGTTTGTCAAAGGAACCAGCTTATCTCCTTTAAATCAGTGCAGTTGCAATGCTTGCCTGATCACTGTGACCGACTTTCTGCACATGATCCCCCCAGACTGCTGGCAGCTACATTTGCTAACTATGATTCATACTGTGTTCCTAGACAATGATGCATTCTTACGGTGAAACAAGATAGCATCTGGTTTTCGTAGAGAAGTGATTTTCTGGTCGCTGTCTAGTTGATCTTGACTGGCCAGTAAATGAATGTTTGAGCAATGGACATGCCTCGGTTGTCAAGGGCCTCTCGTCCTTAGAGGGATCTATGACCAACTATGAGTGAGCAGAAAGTAGGGAAATGAAATCTGGGAAACAGAGGGGGGTAATGGTGGGACAAGTGTTACTAAATAGGAGAAGATTGTGTTTATTTAAACTATTTTTTATCTTCTCACGAATACTTTTCTTCACCTCCTCGCCTCAATTTACATGCTCTTCTTCTCAATTCTTCCCAGCAGCTCAGGTGAAGTGTCCTTGACTTGCCCCTCCGTAAAAGACAAACAGATGCAGTGTAAGATATACAGCTGAGTCCTGAGAGAGGGGCTCCTCTGGGGTTCTCTGTGCCCTGACCTCAACCTCGTCGTCTCTCGACTCCATTCAGACTACACACAACAGCAGCGGTCAGCTTACAGTGCCCAGTTGGTCACTGAGGACCCAGGCGCTGCTCACCTGTCTGTTCATTTAACACTGGCACTGGCCCTGCCCTCAGCCTCCATCCTCATACACTATAGAGCAAGGGATAAGGAAGAGTTAACTTACTCAACTGGTGCAGCCAAGCAAAGAAAGGACCAAAGATGACTCGGATGGATGGTGGTGTATTACCTTACATTAACCCTATTCATGCAAAGGTGGTCTTGAAGCTGCAGTGAATGTGTATAGAGTAAGAGCTGAGGTGGGAGTTATACAATAATGCAGAGACTTGTTTTGCAACCAGCACAGTCACTCTCTGTATGAATATTCCAGTACTAGCAAGGCCATAGATAGTTTTTGTTCTTTTCTATTGGATCTTATCACAGAAAATCTAGATGCTGCAGAATTAGCAGCTAATGACTTTGGCAAGAGATCTGCTGGCAGTGAAGACACTTCTCATGTAGTCTGACTACAAAAGCACTCTCTAACGCCACACTTTCCCCAACAGGCCTCTTTGATGTTAAGGATTGGTTTCTAATGGGCTTGAAGCTTTCAATGTTTTTGAATGAATGTTTTGGGTTGAGTTTTTGGACTTATAGTTTTTTGTTTGTAATAAATTGCTGATTGAGTTAGATTATTTTGACATTTACTGTTGAAAGTGAAATTTGGGGGCTTCTTTGTTTTAAAGGCCATTTATTAGGGGAATTGAAGCTTCAAAGTAATAGTTTTTCATATGTTTTCTTCTTGAGATCCAAGGCAGTAATTATAATATATGATGGAACACAGCACCCCCAAAATTTAAATACGCTCCTCCCCACAATATACTGCTAAAAACGAAAATGTGGTATGCTATGAAACCGCTATCAAAAATATCCATTAGCAAATAAAATCATAATCATAAATAAAGTTAAGCAACTGCCATTATTATTACTACTGGTCCTAGCATTACAATGTACTTCAGTTCTGCAAATTGTTTGTCAGTGTGGTGTTGCCCCAGCCTGCTGTGGGCTAGTACAATCAATGTCAAATGCTGTACTATGTCTCTCTCTATTATTCTTTAGAATGTATTAAAAAGCAGATAACTAATATTTAAAATAATATGTTACAAAGGCTATATCCCTGTTGATTTTTATACTCTTGTAAAGTGTAAGTATTTTGCAAAAAGTGTTGCAAAAAAGGGGTGTAAAAAAGTCTTAAAAAATATGATAGAAATAGAGTAGCATGTCAAAAAAGGCCAGAAAAGTTGCAGTGTACTTTGTGAACTAGTCATAAAAACATTCACAGTATAGAATGTATAAATGCATCATAGAAAACATGTCTGCTATTTTGGACGACATGCTATTGTATGGCTTTTTTATGCCATTTTGAGCAACATGCTATAGTATGACTTTTTAATGCTATTTTGGATGACATGCTAAACCATGACTTTTTGTGCTATTTTAGACAATTTGCTATAATATGAATTTTTGATAAGATTTTGAATGAGGTATTATTGTATGACTTTTTATGAGAGCATAGTATAACTTTTCTATGCTATTTTTGACAACATGCTATAACTTTTTTTACATGCTATTTTTGATGACATGCCATAGTATGAGTTTTTACACAGTTTTGGATTACGTGCTATACTATGAGGGTTTTTTGCTATTTTGGACAATATGTTATAATATAACTTTTTTGTGCTATTTTTGTCGACATGCTATAGTATGACTTTTTCATACTATTTCGGACGACATGCAATAATATGACTTTATTACGTTGTTTTGGAAAACAGGCTTTAATATGACTTTTTTTATGCTATTTTGGACGGCATGCAATAATATGACTTTTTTATGCTATTTTGGACAACCTGCTATAGTGTGACTTCTTTATACTATTTTGGACGACATGCAATAATATGATTTTTTTCATGCCATTTTTAACACATTCTATTGTATGACATTTTTATGCTATTTTGTACGACATGTTATAGTATGACTTTTTTATGTAATTTTAGGACTACATTCAGTAGTATGACGTATTTATCCTATTTTGGATGACATGCTATATTATGACTTTTTGTTAATTAATAATTTTGATTAGAGATCAAAAAATGCCAACATTACAAATACAAGTGATGTTCAGCTCTTTTCTTTTTAAAAATGTTGAAAAATGTCAAAATATGACATGTCGCAAAAAGGACTGGAAACCACATGGTATAGCATGTTGTGACACGTCATAGTATTAAATGTCGAAATAATGATCAAAAACAACATAATTGAACATGTTGAAAAAATGACACTACATAGTAGTGTGTTGAAAAATGTCAAAATAGGACATATCAACAAAAGGGCTGAAAACCACAAAGTATAGTATGTTAGGAAATGTTATAGCATTTATGATGATGATGTCGAAAAAATGCTTAGAATAGCCTGCCAAGACACACCATAGCAAAGAAAGTTGCAAAAAGAGCCAAAAACACCATAATTTCGCATGTTGAAAAAATGACCAAAAATTCAAGACTATAGTAAGGCAAAAATGTCAAAATTTGACATGAGCCAAAAACTGTTGAAAACTGCTGGAAACAGCTTAGAATAGCCTGCCAAGACATGCCATAGCAAAGAAAGTTGCAAAAAGAGCCAAAAACACCATCATTTTGCATGTTTAAAAAAATGACCAAAAATGCAAGACTATAGCAAGGCAAAAAGGTCAAAATTTGATACGTCCCAAAAACTGTTGAAAACTGCTGGAAAATGCTTAGAATAGCCGGCCAAAACACGCCATAGCAAAGAAAGTTGCAAAAGGAGCCAAAAACACGATAATTTCGCATGTTGAAAAAATGACCAAAAATTCAAGACTATAGTAAGGCAAAAATGTCAAAATTTGACACGTCCCAAAAACTGTTGAAAACGGCTGTAAACAGCTTAGAATAGCCTGCCAAGACACGCCATAGCAAAGAAAGTTGCAAAAAGAGCCAGAAAAACATGATTTGACATGTTGAAAAAATGACGACCAAAAATGCAAGACTATAGTAAGGCAAAAATGTCAAAATTTGACACGTCCCAAAAACTGTTGAAAACTGCTAGAAACAGCTTAGAATAGCCTGCCAAGACACGCCATGGCAAAGAAAGTTGCAAAAAGAGCCAGAAAAACACATAATTTGACATGTTGAAAAAAATGACCAAAAATGCAAGACTATAGTAAGGCAAAAATGTCAAAATTTGACACGTCCCAAAAACTGTTGAAAACTGCTAGAAAATGCTTAGAATAGCCTGCCAAAACACGCCATTGCAAAGAAAGTTGCAAAAGGAGCCAAAAACACCATAATTTTACATGTTGAAAAAAATGACCAAAAATGCAAGACTATAGTAAGGCAAAAATGTCAAAATTTGACACGTCCCAAAAAAACTGTTGAAAACTGCTAGAAACAGCTTAGAATAGCCTGCCATGACACGCCATGGCAAAGAAAGTTGCAAAAAGAGCCAGAAAAACATGATTTGACATGTTGAAAAAACATGACCAAAAATGCAAGACTATAGTAAGGCAAAAATGTCAAAATTTGACACGTCCCAAAAACTGTTGAAAACTGCTGGAAAATGCTTAGAATAGCCTGCCAAGACACACCATAGCAAAGAAAGTTGCAAAAAGAGCCAAAAAACACCATAATTTGACATGTTGGAAAAAATGACCAAAAATGCAAGACTATAGTAAGGCAAAAAGGTCAAAATTTGACACATCCCAAAAACTGTTGAAAACTTCTGGAATATGCTTAGAATAGCCTGCCAAGACATGCCATGGCAAAGAAAGTTGCAAAAAGAGCCAAAAAACATGATTTGACATGTTGAAAAAACATGACCAAAAATGCAAGACTACAGTAAGGCAAAAATGTCAAAATTTGTCATGAGCCAAAAACTGTTGAAAACTGCTAGACACAGCTTAGAATAGCCTGCCAAAACACGCCATTGCAAAGAAAGTTGCAAAAAGAGCCAGAAAAACATGATTTGACATGTTGAAAAAAATGACCAAAAATACAAGACTATAGTAAGGCAAAAATGTCAAAATTTGACATGAGCCAAAAACTGTTGAAAACTGCTGGAAACAGCTTAGAATAGCCTGCCAAGACACGCCATTGCAAAGAAAGTTGCAAAAAGAGCCAAAAACACCATAATTTGACATGTTGAAAAAATGACCAAAAATGCAAGACTATAGTAAGGCAAAAATGTCAAAATTTGACACATCCCAAAAACTGTTGAAAACTGCTAGAAACAGCTTAGAATAGCCTGCCAAGACACGCCATTGCAAAGAAAGTTGCAAAAAGAGCCAAAAACACCATAATTTGACATGTTGAAAAAATGACCAAAAATGCAAGACTATAGTAAGGCAAAAAGGTCAAAATCTGACACATCCCAAAAACTGTTGAAAACTGCTGGAAAATGCTTAAAATTGCCTGCCAAGACACACCATAGCAAAGAAAGTTGCAAAAAGAGCCAAAAACACCATAATTTAACATGTTGAAAAAAATGACCAAAATGCAAGACTATAGTAAGGCAAAAATGTCAAAATTTGACACGTCCCAAAAACTGTTGAAAACTGCTGGAAAATGCTTAGAATAGCCTGCCAAGACACACCATAGCAAAGAAAGTTGCAAAAGGAGCCAAAAACACCATAATTTGACATGTTGAAAAAAATGACCAAAAATGCAAGACTATAGTAAGGCAAAAATGTCAAAATTTGACACATCACAAAAAACTGTTGAAAACTTCTGGAATATGCTTAGAATAGCCTGCCAAGACACGCCATGGCAAAGAAAGTTGCAAAAAGAGCCAGAAAAACATGATTTGACATGTTGAAAAAACATGACCAAAAATGCAAGACTATAGTAAGGCAAAAATGTCAAAATTTGACACGTCCCAAAAAACTGTGTTGAAAACTGCTGGAAAATGCTTAGAATAGCCTGCCAAGACACACCATAGCAAAGAAAGTTGCAAAAAGAGCCAAAAACACCATAATTTTACATGTTGAAAAAAAATGACCAAAAATGCAAGACTATAGTAAGGCAAAAATGTCAAAATTTGACACGTCCCAAAAACTGTTGAAAACTGCTAGAAACAGCTTAGAATAGCCTGCCAAAACACACCATTGCAAAGAAAGTTGCAAAAGGAGCCAAAAACACCATAATTTTACATGTTGAAAAAAATGACCAAAAATGCAAGACTATAGTAAGGCAAAAATGTCAAAATTTGACACGTCCCAAAAACTGTTGAAAACTGCTAGAAACAGCTTAGAATAGCCTGCCAAAACACGCCATTGCAAAGAAAGTTGCAAAAGGAGCCAAAAACACCATAATTTTACATGTTGAAAAAAATGACCAAAAATGCAAGACTATAGTAAGGCAAAAATGTCAAAATTTGACACGTCCCAAAAACTGTTGAAAACTGCTAGAAACAGCTTAGAATAGCCTGCCAAGACACGCCATGGCAAAAAAGTTGCAAAAAGAGCCAGAAAAACATGATTTGACATGTTGAAAAAAACATGACCAAAAATGCAAGACTATAGTAAGGCAAAAATGTCAAAATTTGACACGTCCCAAAAACTGTTGAAAACTGCTGGAAAATGCTTAGAATAGCCTGCCAAGACACACCATAGCAAAGAAAGTTGCAAAAAGAGCCAGAAAAACATGATTTGACATGTTGAAAAAAAACATGACCAAAAATGCAAGACTATAGTAAGGCAAAAATGTCAAAATTTGACACGTCCCAAAAACTGTTGAAAACTGCTGGAAAATGCTAAGAATAGCCTGCCAAGACACACCATAGCAAAGAAAGTTGCAAAAAGAGCCAGAAAAACATGATTTGACATGTTGAAAAAACATGACCAAAAATGCAAGACTATAGTAAGGCAAAAAGGTCAAAATTTGACACGTCCCAAAAACTGTTGAAAACTGCTGGAAAATGCTTAGAATAGCCTACCAAGACACACCATAGCAAAGAAAGTTGCAAAAAGAGCCAAAAACACCATAATTTGACATGTTGAAAAAATGACCAAAAATGCAAGACTATAGTAAGGCAAAAATGTCAAAATTTGACACGTCCCAAAAACTGTTGAAAACTGCTGGAAAATGCTTAGAATAGCCTGCCAAAACACGCCATGTCAAAGAAAGTTGCAAAAAGAGCCAGAAAAACATGATTTGACATGTTGAAAAAACATGACCAAAAAATGCAAGACTATAGGAAGGCAAAAATGTCAAAATTTGACACGTCCCAAAAACTGTTGAAAACTGCTGGAAAATGCTTAGAATAGCCTGCCAAGACACACCATAGCAAAGAAAGTTGCAAAAAGAGCCAAAAACACCATAATTTTACATGTTGAAAAAACATGACCAAAAATGCAAGACTATAGTAAGGCAAAAATGTCAAAATTTGACACGTCCCAAAAACTGTTGAAAACTGCTAGAAACAGCTTAGAATAGCCTGCCAAAACACGCCATTGCAAAGAAAGTTGCAAAAGGAGCCAAAAACACCATAATTTTACATGTTGAAAAAAATGACCAAAAATGCAAGACTATAGTAAGGCAAAAATGTCAAAATTTGACACGTCCCAAAAACTGTTGAAAACTGCTAGAAACAGCTTAGAATAGCCTGCCAAGACACGCCATGGCAAAGAAAGTTGCAAAAAGAGCCAGAAAAACATGATTTGACATGTTGAAAAAAATGACCAAAAATGCAAGACTATAGTAAGGCAAAAATGTCAAAATTTGACACGTCCCAAAAACTGTTGAAAACTGCTGGAAAATGCTTAGAATAGCCTGCCAAGACACACCATAGCAAAGAAAGTTGCAAAAAGAGCCAAAAAACACCATAATTTGACATGTTGAAAAAATGACCAAAAATGCAAGACTATAGTAAGGCAAAAATGTCAAAATTTGACACGTCCCAAAAACTGTTGAAAACTGCTGGAAAATGCTTAGAATAGCCTGCCAAAGACACACCATAGCAAAGAAAGTTGCAAAAAGAGCCAGAAAAACATGATTTGACATGTTGAAAAAACATGACCAAAAATGCAAGACTAGTAAGGCAAAAATGTCAAAATTTGACACATCCCAAAAAAACTGTTGAAAACTGCTGGAAAATGCTTAGAATAGCCTGCCAAGACACACCATAGCAAAGAAAGTTGCAAAAAGAGCCAAAAACACCATAATTTCGCATGTTGAAAAAATGACCAAAAATGCAAGACTATAGTAAGGCAAAAATGTCAAAATTTGACACGTCCCAAAAAACTGTTGAAAACTGCTAGAAAACAGCTTAGAATAGCCTGCCAAAACACGCCATGGCAAAGAAAGTTGCAAAAGGAGCCAAAAACACCCATAATTTTACATGTTGAAAAAAATGACCAAAAATGCAAGACTATAGTAAGGCAAAAATGTCAAAATTTGACACGTCCCAAAAACTGTTGAAAACTGCTGGAAAATGCTTAGAATAGCCTGCCAAGACACACCATAGCAAAGAAAGTTGCAAAAAGAGCCAAAAACACCATAATTTTACATGTTGAAAAAAATGACCAAAAATGCAAGACTATAGTAAGGCAAAAAGGTCAAAATTTGACACATCCCAAAAACTGTTGAAAACTTCTGGAATATGCTTAGAATAGCCTGCCAAGACACGCCATTGCAAAGAAAGTTGCAAAAAGAGCCAAAAACACCATAATTTGACATGTTGAAAAAATGACCAAAAATGCAAGACTATAGTAAGGCAAAAATGTCAAAATTTGACACGTCCCAAAAACTGTTGAAAACTGCTGGAAAATGCTTAGAATAGCCTGCCAAGACACACCATAGCAAAGAAAGTTGCAAAAAGAGCCAAAAACACCATAATTTTGCATGTTGAAAAAATGACCAAAAATGCAAGACTTTAGTAAGGCAAAAATGTCAAAATTTAACATGAGCGAAAAACTGTTAAAAACTTCTGGAAACAGCTTAGAATAGCCTGCCAAGACACGCCATAGCAAAGAAAGTTGCAAAAAGAACCAAAAACACCATTATTTGGCAAGTCGAAAAAATGACCAAAAATGCAAGACTATAGTAAGGCAAAAATGTCAGAATTTGACATGTGCCAAAAACTGTTGAAAACTGCTGGAAACAGCTTGGAATAGCTTGCCAAGACACGCCATAGCAGAGAACGTTGCAACAAAAGCTAAAAACACCATAATTTGGCATGTTGAAAACATCACCAAAAATGCAAGACTATAGTAAGGCAAAAATGTCAAAATTTAACATGAGCGAAAAACTGTTAAAAACTTCTGGAAACAGCTTAGAACACCTTGCGAAGACATTGCATAGCACAGAAAGTTGCAAAAAGAGCCAAAAACACCATAATTTCACATGTTGAAAAAAAAGGCCAAAAATGCAAGACTATAGTAAGGCAAAAATGTCAAAATTTGACACGTCCCAAAAACTGTTGAAAACTGCTGGAAACAGCTTAGAATAGCCTGCCAAGACACACCATAGCAAAGAAAGTTGCAAAAAGAGCCAAAAACACCATAATTTGACATGTTGAAAAAATGACAAAAAATTCAAGACTATAGTAAGGCAAAAATGTCAAAATTTGACATGTTCCAAAAACTGTTGAAAACTGCTAGAAACAGCTTAGAATAGCCTGCCAAGACACGCCATAGCAAAGAAAGTTGCAGAAAAAGCCAAAAACACCATAATTTTTACGTGTCGAAAAAATGACCAAAAATGCAAGACTATAGTAAGGCAAAAATGTCAAAATTTCACATGTCCCAAAATATTATTGGAAACCGCTGGAAAATGCTTAGAATAGCCTGCAAAGACATGCCATGCAGAAGAAAGTTGCAAAAACAGCCAAAAACACGATAATTTGGCATCTCGTAACAATCACCAAATATGCAAGACTATAGTAAGGCAAAAAGGTCAAAATTTGACACGTCCCAAAAACTGTTGAAAACTGCTGGAAAATGCTTACAATAGCCTGCCAAGACACGCCATAGCAAAGAAAGTTGCAAAAAGAGCCAGAAAAACATGATTTGACATGTTGAAAAAATGACCAAAAATGCAAGACTATAGTAAGGCAAAAATGTCAAAATTTGACACGTTCCAAAATCTGTTGAAAACCGCTGGAAACAGCTTAGAATAGCCCTACCAAGACACACCATAGCAAAGAAAGTTGCAAAAAGAGCCAGGAAAACATAATTTGACATGTCGAAAAAATGACCAAAAATGCAAGACTATAGTAAGGCAAAAATGTCAAAATTTGACGTCCCAAAAATTATTGAAAACTGCTGGAAACAGCTTAGAATCACCTGCCAAGACACGGCATAGCAAAGAAAGTTGCAAAAAGAGCCAAAAACACCAAAATTTGGCATGTTGAAAACATCACCAAACATGCAAGACTATAGTAAGGCAAAAATGTCAAAATTTGATATGTCCCAGAAATTGTTGAAAACTGCTGGAAACAGCTTAGAATAGCCTGCCAAGACACGCCATGGCAAAGGAAGTTGCAAAAATGGCCATGTACACAGTAATAAATGCATGTCAAAAAAGGCAAGGTCATAGTATGGCTAAAACTGTCAAAATATGACATGTCTCAAAAACTGCTGAAAACCCCTCAAAACAACATGAAATAGCGTGATGAGATACGCCATAGCATAGAATGTTGCAAAAACAATCAAAAACATCACAGTAATGCACGTTGAAAAAATGTCAAAGTATGACATGTCCCAAAAACAGCTGAAATCTGCATAAAATAGTGTGCTGAGAGACACCCCATAGCATAGAATGTTGCAAAAACAGCCAAAAACACCTTACTATAGCCCTTAAGCATTAAGCTTAGGAAGGGCTGGACTCAAAAATGCAGAGTGGCGGGCAATGTTAAAGTGAATGAAGAAACACAGTTTATTGCAAATACCATACAAAAATCCAGAAGAAATCTTGGTGAGCCGCTCAGAACAGAATGCTGGGAGCTAAGGCAGAGTGGGTTTGTAGACATGTATGTGTGTGTGTGTGTGTGTTTGCAGGCAATTGAGTGGCAGGTAACTGCAGCCAGAAGAACAACAAGTTGTGACACAGAGACAAAAAAATTCAGAGTATAAATCCCCTGGAATCAGGAGCCTAGTTATCACAATAAGAGGCAAAACGAACTGGCGACTTGAGGTGAAGAGAGCCAGGCTTAAATACTGTAGAGCTGGGTGGTTGATGAGCTTGGTTGATAGCAGGTGTGCAGGGAAGCAGGAGTGGAGCAGGCAGGTGATGAGGCTGATGAGAAGCAGGTGGTAGGCAGGAGACTGGGGAGAAAGTATGTTAGCCACACCCAGCTTCAGACAGACACAGGGGAATACCGATAGACAGACAAATAAGATGAATGGAACGGGGAAGGGCCGACACTAGGAATAACAGAGAGCAGATCCTCACAATTGCATGTCGAAAAACGACTGAAAATGCTATATTATAGTATGGCAAAAAAAATATCAAAATATGACATGTCAAAAAAAACGCTGAAAACACCTTAAAACAGCATAAAATACCATGTCCAGACACGCCATAGCATAGACTGTTGCAAAAACAGACAAAAACACCAAAATATAGCATGTCGAAAAAATGATTAAAAATGTCATACTATACTGTAGTATGGTAAAAAATGTCACAATATGACATGTTCAATAAAACAGCTGAAATCCAAATAAAATCTCATGTTGAGACACATCATAGCATAGAATGTTGTAAAAACATCTAAAAGCATCATAATATAGCAGGTCAAAAAATGAACAAAAACATCATAGTATGTTAATCTTAAGTCAGTCTTATTTATATGGCACATTTAAGACAAACGTAGTTGAGTGCTGAACTATCCTAAAACGAAGGGATAAAAACAACTAGAAACTAGCAAAACATGATAAAAAGAGAACAAAATAAAATACAAGAGAAACAGCACAATACTTAAAGTTGAGGTGAGTCAGGTCAGCTAGAAGTATAGTCATTAGTACATGTCCAAAAACCACATTGTATAGTATGACGAGACATGTCATTCTATAGAATGTTGAAAAAACATTTTAAAAAATCATAATATAGCATGACAAAAAGATCACCAAAATCATCAGAGTGTAGTATGGCGAAAAATGTCAAATTATTATATTTCCAAAAAACTGCTGAAAACCACATAGTATAGCATTTCAATACACCTCATGGTAAAGAATGTCGAAAAAACATTCCAAAAATATCAGAATATAGCATGTCAACCAAAGCAACAAAAAACATCATAGTATAGTATGTCAAAAAATGTAAAAAAACAAAACAGCTGAAAACCATAGTATAGCATGTCGACACATCATAGCATAGCATGTCAAAAAAATAGCCAAAAACATCTTTATACAGTATGTCGCAAAATTGACTGTAAAGGACACCCTTTAGTATGTCGAAGAATGTCAAAATATGATATATCGAAAAAAAAAAGGGCTTAAAACCACATAGTATAGCATGTCATGACACGTATAGCATGTTGCCAATATGACCAAAAACGACGTAGTATAGCATGTTGAAAACTTTCGAAATATGACATGTTGAAAATTCGGCTGAAACAACATAGTATAGCATGTCGAGAAATGTCATAGTATAGCATGTCAATAAAACAGTCCAACAGGACATTGTATAGCATGTCAAAAAATGTCAAAATATGTAAAATAAGCTTGTAGAGTTAGTCATAGTATAGCATGTTGAAAAAGGGGCCAAAAATGTCTTAATATAGCATGTTTTGTCATGCTATAGTATGACTTTTTAATGCTATTTGGATAACGTGCTGCAATATGACTTTTTCATGCTATTTTGGAAGATATGCTATGGTGTGACTTTTTTATGCTCTTTTGGACAACATGCTATAGTATGACTTTTTTATGCTATTTTGGACGACATCCTATATTACGATATTTTCACACTATTTTGGATGGCATGCTATAGTATGACTTTTTTGTGCAATTTTTGACAACATGCTGTAGTATGACTTTTTTGCGCAATTTTTGACGACATGCTGTACTACGACTTTTTTATGCAATTGTGGATGATCTACTGTGGTTTGACATTTTCATGGGTCACATGCTATAGTATGACTTTTTTATGCTATTTTGGATGACATGCTATTTTGGATAACATGCTATAGTATCAACTTTTTTATGCTCATTTGGACGACAAATATGACATGTAGCATGACCTTTTCTTATGCTTTTTTTAATGACACGCTGTAGTATGAATATTCTATAGTATGACTTTTTTGTGCTATTTTGGACGACATGCTACAGTTTGATTTTTTTAGGCTTTTTTGGATGACATACCAAAGTATGTCTTTATTATGCTGTTTTGACGAAATGCTTCTACGACATAGTATAGTTTGACTTTTTTATGCAATTTTTCATCAACATGCCATAGTCTATAGTCTGCTATAGACTTTTTACGCTATTTTGGACGACATGCTACAGTATTACTTTTTTGTGCTTTTTTTGAATGACATGCTATATCATGATATTTTTGTGCTATTTTCAACAACATGCTATAGTATGATTGTTTTTATGCTGTTGTGGATGAAACGCTATATTACAACATTTTTATGTTAATTTGTACACCTTACTATGATAACATTTTTCTGTTATTTTGGATGACATACTATACTATAGTAAGGATTTTCTACATAATATACTGTTACATTTTTGAATATTCTTGACATAATATATTATGACATTTGTTTCATTCTCCCCAATGAACTATACTATGACATTTTTTCAGCTTTTTTCAACACACAATACTTTCTCAAGATATTCTAGGAAATGATTTTTAGTTTTTTCACATACTATACTTTTAATTTTAATTTTAATTTTAATTTCATACTATGATTTTTTTTTCAACATAATATAGTATGTGATGATTTTACTTTGTGCAGGAATAGGATTATTGTCATCACATCTGTAATTCAATAAGCAAAAGATTATTTCTCTGTTTGACCACTTGGTGGCAGACTTGTGTTTTAGATTTATTACAGGTATCCTGCATGGTCAAAAATATCAGCTCATATTAACCCTTTTCAATATCCACATGGTACTTCAGATGTTGTTTCAAAGGTATATTTAGGTACACAGCCAGCCTGTCTCTTTATTAGGCTACTCTGCTGTTTGCCATCTTTTGCTATGATCCAAATGTTGGCACATGTTTTCATTTAAAGTGAAAGTACATTGACCATGTCAGGGTTTGGCTGCAGCTGTGGTTTAACGCCTTGCTGGGCTCAAGTTTTATCAGGCCAACCACTCCTAGACTTGTATTGACTGATTCATAATGCAGATACACTGTGGAGCTGGGAGCTGTGTCGTGAGGTGAATTCCTCCTCCATCTTTGATCAACAAAGAATGGCAATAATTGCACAATCACCCGGAATGCTACAGCACACAAACATTGTCTGATTGCACCGAAATTGAACAGAAACCTGTTGCTGATACACAGTAGAACACAAAACAATATAAGTTATCCTAAAACCAAATCATGACAAGGGATATGATTATATTCACAATTCATTGAGTCATTGCAACTAATCTAATCTGTGCTTATTGTTTGCTCAGTGACTTGCCAATTATGTGTATAGAGGTTCTGTTTTTCTGTGTATATGAAGAGTTTTGATTCCAAATAACACATCCAACAATTAAAAGGAAAATGGTGAGGTAAAGAAGCTTGTTTGTTGACAACAAACGATGGTGTACGAGCAAAATTGATAGATATATCCATAAATACAATTACTATGAAATTGGCTTCGGAAACGACCTTTTCTAACTAACACAAAGAAAACAACAGTTAAAGAGTTTGTTTAACCAAGACAGTCTGACAAAAGACACAGAGATCCACACCCAACAGTGCAAACAATGTTCCCTCAAAACAAGCATGTTAAATAACATGTAAATATAATAGCAGGGTTTTGTCCTGCCTTGTTTCTTTTTTGTTCTTTTGTTTTTCTGATGCTATAATCTTATAGTCGTGTCTCAAATGCTACCTTATTGTTGCAACATTTGGTTTCAAAATGAATCACAATGCTGAGTCACACAGTTAACTAGAAAACACTCAGATATTAAGTGACATTTGTTGATCATGTACAACCATATAAAATTCACCTTGAGTCTTTGAAATATACTGAATTTGTGGCAAGCTCGTCATTAAGCCATAAACTGTACCTGATGATAAAATTACACCAAAATTTACTGACTTTCCATTATAAAAAAAATCTCACAAGGAGTCTATTTCAGGTAATCAAAACGGTTTGTATAAGTATGTCAGTGTTAGTGACATACGAATAACAAAATCAGTTGAGATCATTATTTTTACAGTTCTTTCTGTAATTAGAATACATTCACTATTTTTGCATTCTGATATTTCACCTGCAAAATTTCACTCAAATAACAGGTACCGACATAGAAGTGATACATAATGACCACAAAGAGACACATAACAACAACAAACAGATGCATAAAGATGTGTAAAAAAACAAAAATAGTTTTACAATGACTATCAGAAGGGGGAAAACAACAGAAATACACAAATGACTAAAAAGAGATGTAAACAACTACAGAGACCCAAAATGACCACAGGGAAATGCTAAGGAAAGAGAAACAAATAACTTCAAACAGATGCAAACTATCTGCAGAGCAATACAAAAAGACTTGGATCAACAATGAAAAACAGCAAAAATAACCAAAATGGCCAAAGCAACACAAAGAAGCAGCATAAACAGACTCGAAATGCCTATACACACAACAACAAACTACAAAGTGATGCAAAAAAAGCTGCAAAGGTACACAAAGAGACTCGAAACAACCACAAAAAAGAGCAAAACAACTACAAAGAAATTCAAAATGACTACAGAGAAATGATAAGAAACTACAAACAGACACAAAACAACTGAAAAGATACAAAACAGCTGCAAAAGAGACTCAAAACAGTTACCAAAAAGGGCAAAACAACCACAAAGAGACACAAAACCACAAAGAGATGTGCACCAACTACAAAACGATGAAAACTAAAAGCAGCTAAACCGCTATAAAGTCTTTGTGTCTTACTCCTATGTAGGAGAGGTGGTGGGGCTTGTATTGGGTGTGTATTAACACACCCAATACAGCATGTGTTAGACACATTAACATTTTTTCTGCCAACAGTAAAGAAGTGTCTGCACTCGTATGTACAGAAACTTTTACCAAACAGAAAACAAATCTGATGAACAAAAATATAAACTAAAACATGACGACTGACTTTTTAAACACTGTATTTTGTGAATTTTCCATTGACAGTATAAAGCATAAGTTTGGTGACATTTTTAAAGCTTTAGTCTTTTTTATTGATAGAGAATTTCAACTTTCTATAGGGTAGTCTTTCAAACCAAATGCAATAGCTTTGCTAAATTTATAACCACAGTTTGCACTGGAAAAATATCCCGTATAGTTGTCTGTACTGTGCATGTTGTGTTTTTTTATTGAATGTTTTGTGATTTTTCAATGATGTGTTTCAACCAACCGAAGCCAAAGGCAAATTTCGTTGGGATACACTGGGATATAAAAGCACTTTCAGGGGAAGAAAATTATATAAAAGCAGACTGTTTTGTTGGTGACCAGAGGAGAATGCAGAGTGTAATAATTTTAAGTCAACTTTTAACAAATATATCAAATTTGACTGATCAAATATCAAATATATAATAACAGAGGTAATTCAAGGTTTTTGTACAAGCGGAAAAGTCATGTTTTTGTGTGTGGTTTGTGTGGTTTGTGTGTGTGTGTGTGTGTGTGTGTGTGTGTGTGTGTGTGTGTGTGTGTGTGTGTGTGTGTGTGTGTGTGTGTGTGTGAAAACGTGTCTATTGTTGTCCATGTCAGTCATAGATTGTGGCCAAACAGTAGTTGTGGGTTATAACCATGGAAACAGTCATTGTAAAGGAGCACACCTGTGGAGCTGAATAACAGGTATGGGGCAGACTGTGTTTGGTTTTAGGACCTAAGCTGTGTGTGTGTGTGTGTGTGTGTGTTACAGATACAGTGGAAGACGTTATGTATTAATATTTGAACACTCTCCGGGGTTTCCTTGTTAACTGAAACCTGGTTGCAGTGGACAGTGAACCTCTCTGTCTGCGGACGCAGCAGTTGCTAGGAGTCCCCCTCAGTTGTTTTTGGGGGGAGAAACGGTCAAAAGCCACATGTAAACAGAAACAATATACTACTCCTCTGAGTGTTTTGATGGAGTTTAAGTCTACAGATAACATTGTTTACACCTTGTCATTATGGAGATAACCTCTGGCCTCTTCCTTCATGGGATACAAATTAACATGTGATGTGTAAATAGAAGACGGCTCTTCAAAGCACCAGAGGAAGACTCACACTGTGCAAGATGTCATGACAAAATGCAGGGGGGTAATAAAAAGGACTGAAATGGAGAAGAGAGTTAAGGTAAGGATAGGATAGTAAAGGAAATGAGAGAGGAGGAAACACAAATAATGGATACAACAGAAAAGCAAAGGATAGCAAAATAAAGGCAAGGTGAAGAAATGAAGGAAAGGAGAGGAGAAGGGAGGAAAGAAATGGAGAGGAGAGGAGAGGAGAGGAAACAGGGAGAATGAAAAAGGAAGTAAGGGAAAGTAACAGTTAGCAAAGGAAAAGAAATGAGAGAGGACAGGAGAGGAAAATGAGGTAAGGAAAGAGAGAAAGGGAACATGAGCTGAGTAGAGGAAATCAAGGGAGTAGAGAGGAGGGTGAGAGGAGAGGAGGATCAAGGAGGGAATAATGTAAAGAAAGGAAAGGAAAGGACAGGATATAAAGGCAAATGGGACAAGAAGAGAGGACAGCAAGGGAGAGGAACAGAGTAGGGAGGGCTTCAGTTGTATTTTGGGATGAGCTTAGCTGCACAGGTTCAGAACTGAGGGTGAACAAAAACAAGACAGAGGTGTCCAGTTACAAAGCCATAAACATAGTTACCAGGCAAGTTCCTAAACTGATACAATCTCCTGCTCCCTGATCCCTCATCCACCATCCATGTGGGGAATATTTGAAGAAATTATCTTTCAGCACCATGGACCATTTTCACAACAAATATTTTGACTTGTGGGAATATCACAGGTAAATATCACTGATGAGATTTATGATGGCTCATTTCCAGTAAATGTCCCTGTTAGCTATCCATGAGCCAGCATGCAAAATACCAGGGCCTCCCCTAAGTGCAATGCAGTTAATGTTATTGAATACACCTGCTCTTTTTCTACCACATATCAAAACATGGAAAAAAAAGTCTTTTCATTTCACATCTACCAGTAAGTCTTTAAACAGGTTTTGTTTACCATCCCTAATATTGATTCAAATTCTCTCTTCCAACAAAGAGGGCAAACTTACTAAAGGGCTTCAGGCAAAAGCAGGTTTCCTAGAATCTGCAGTAGGGAAAGCAAAGCCCCAGGGTATTCATTCCTGCACTGTCTGGGGAGAACTGGTTTGGTGGCTCTGCCTCTTATTGTGTGAAATCTCTTAATGTGGTACAGTCAATTGTGTCAGGAATGTACGACCCATAGACCTTTGTTTTGCCTGTTCTTGCATTTCAGAGTAATTGCTCTGCTTAACTGAGAGCACAATAGACTTGAAGGGATAGATTTTTTTAAGTTGGGTTGTATAAGGTACTCGTCCAAAAGTCAGTGTATTACAAGCAGTACATGGTGGTCAACATGCCCTCAGTTTGGAGAAGCAAGCTCGAGTACTGCCGCAGAGGCTAAGAAATCCACTGCTTGGGATGAGGGTTTGCGGCAAATCCATGAGCAAAACGTACTTTAGTCACTTAAAAAAGGACCTTTCATCCGGACACAAAATGTTAAGCAGAGAAACCACGGGCCATGGGGCCCGGTCCGGCTCAGCCCAATGAAATAACATGCTGCACCACCCTGTGGGCCCACCACCTGCAGGACTGGAAATCAGGGCCGGGTGCATTGTGTGCCTGTCAGGACTGTGTGCCTGTCTGGACTCTGTCCTTTTCAAGAGCTTCCCAGGGTGAGAAGGACCGGGCGGGTGTGGAGATACTCAAAAGCCCCCAGCTGAGTGCCGCTGAGTTGGAGTTCTTCCCGGAGAATGAGAGGGTCGCCTCAATGTGGCTGTAAGTCGCTAAGAGGAGGTCTCTGGACGGTGTCCTGGAAAGGGTGCAAACTGGGGACTCCATTGTTCTCCTGGGAGAGTGGTGTTTTGTTTGTTTGGACTTCTGGATATTGTTGTTGAGCGGAGGAAGGAACACTTTGGGGAACTCCTGAACCCTACCATCACGTCTTCCGTGGAGGAGGCAGAGTATGGACACTCGAGGGAATCTTCATCCATAGCCCTGGCAGAGGTCGCTGAGGTAGTCAAAAAGCTTCTCGATGGCAAGGTGCCTGGTGTGGATGAGATTCGCCCTAAGATGCTTAAGGCTCTGGACATTGTTGGGCTGTTTTGGCTGACACGCCTTTTCAGTGCCGCTTGGAGGTCGGGTACAGTATCTGTGGAGTGGTAGACCAGGATGGTGGTTCCCATTTTCAAGAGCAGATTGGGTCAGATTGAACAATTGTCGAACCCCGGATTCCGGAGGAACAATGCGGGTTCTGTCCTGGTCGTGGAACAGTGGATCAGCTTTTTACCCTTGCAAGGTTGCTGGAAGGGTTGTGGGAGTTTGCCTATCTGGTCTACATGTGTTTTGTGGATTCAGAGAAGGCTTATGACCACGTCCCTCAGGGAGTCCTGTGGGGGGTGCAGCAGGAATACAGGGTACCAGGGTTGCTTCTGCGAGCAATCCGGTCCCTGTATAACCAAAGTAAGAGCAGTGCCCGCATACTCGGCGTGAAGTCAAACATGTTCCCGGTGGGTGTTGGCCTCCGCCAGGGTTGTCCCTTGATGTTGGATCTTGTTTGTGAAATTCATGAGCAGGATCTCGAAGCACAGCTGGGGGGAGGAAGGGGTCCTGTTTTGGGACCTCAGAATTGCATCTCTGCTTTTTGCAGATGATGTGGTTCTGTTGGCTTCATCACACCGTGACCTTCAGCATACACTGGGGCAGTTTGCAGCCGAGTGAGAAGCAGTCGGGATGAGAATCAGCACCTCCAAATCTGAGGCCAGGGTTCTCTGCCAGAAAAGGGTAGATTGTCCGCTCTGGGTGGGGGGAGAGTTGCTACCCGAAGCGAAGGAGTTCAGGTATCTCGGGGTTTTGTTCACGAGTGAGGGTAGAATGGAGCGTGAGGTGGACACAGACAGTGTGGCGCAGCGTCTGCAGTAATGCGGGCGCTCCACCGAACTGCTGTGGTAAAGAAGGAGCCGAGCCAAAAGGCAAAGCTCTCAATTTACCATTCCCTCTCGTCTGGCCTGGGAATGCCTTGGGGTCCCTCAATAGGAGCTCAACCAACATCTACTCTGTATAATAGCCCTCACTGTACCTCATTTAATTCCACTTCACAAAATCTACTATCTGCTATCCCTTTGAGATTGTGCATGAATACATATTCCAAACCAGCAACATGTACAGACGTTTGAATCAAAAACCAAACTCGGGTGAGAAAGACAATTTTCCAAGTATTGTCAGATGTCTTTATTTTCTGAATAATGCAGTGAGGTGTCACTATCATGTATAAATGCAACATACATTTTGGTGAACAGTGAAAAAAGCTTTATAGAGAGCTCTTCATATTTGGTACAGGAAATGTCTGGAACGTTTCCTGTACCAAGGGACTTTTCCTGTGCTAAAAAAACTGAAACTGAATGAACAATATAAAAGTACTTTCAGGTGAAAAAACAGAAAAAATGATGTATTATTTATGGCCACAGGAGAACACAGATATAAATAATCAACAAAAAAAGTTTGGTAATTGACATTGTAACCAGCCAAGCATTTACCAGTGTATATAAATATATAACTCCATATAAATAAATTTAACTTAGAGAGAATGATTAGTAATCAGCTAGCCCTTGACCCAAAGCACAA
The DNA here is from genome assembly GCF_008729295.1 of Plectropomus leopardus. Classification (NCBI taxonomy): domain Eukaryota; kingdom Metazoa; phylum Chordata; class Actinopteri; order Perciformes; family Serranidae; genus Plectropomus; species Plectropomus leopardus. Next base: position 20,267,364 of record NC_056467.1, read on the forward strand.
ATATTCAAAAATGATCTTAAACACATAACTAAATGCAATGCTCATCACAACAACCAGATACACTACAACTCCTTCTCTCACCGGCTCGTTCTCAATAGATCAACTATATGTGAGGAAGATGCTATTTTGGTTGGCCAGTCAGGCTTCACTTTTCATTCAGGCCAATTTGACTGTGGTCTTTGCATTTTGCATGTCACGACAAACACTTCTACTTTGAGTTCAGAGGCTGTTGATTAAGTAAAGCTACATCATTAACAAAGCCGAGCCTAAAATACAAAGGTGTGTTGTATCAATATTTGCTCATGCTCAGCACTGAGCACACCTTCCTGACATACCGACAGTTAAAAAACAGGAGATAAAGAGAGGGCTCGGCACATATCTACACTGTCATTTCTTTTTAACACTCACTTTGTTCAGTAAATCAATAATATTCACAAACAGGTCCCTGATTGTGACGCTTTTATTTATTGCATAGCTTGAGCTTTTTTTTACCAAATCTCTCTTAAAAGATTAGCTATGATGACTTGAAATGTGTACCAGTTAGCATTACAGTGCATAAAGGCAACAAAAAAAGGTGATAATGGTTCTGATACAAAACCATAGATCAACCAGTAACATTAATTGTGTGCCACAAAATTGCTGGGATCAGTACCAACTCCCCTTTTATCAGAGAGGCGTGGCGTCACAGATGCAGCAGACAAACACAGACACACACATATTTAAAGGGGCACTCCAAAGACACATTAAGTTCAGTTTAGTCATCACAGAGTCCCACCCAGCCTGTAAAACAGTTGTGTAATTACTTCTGTGGATCTGAAGGGAGCTTTCTTAAGGCTGTGTTTGAAATCACTTTCTTGATCATTTTTTCATTACTCCTCATACATAAAACACTAAATAGTTTACTTTGTTTAGATGCTTCAGACACGTATAAATCATCGTCATCATCTAGAGCTGTAGTCACACAATGGTAATTTTCACATCTATAAAATATAAGTGCATTATGGGATTGAAAGAAGAAAAGGAGTGTCCATAAAGTGGACATTCCTTTTTTTGCTGGATTATTTGCGGGCACTTTATATTGCATACATCAGCCCAATCACCAGAATAAAATGTTTGCATTAGGAATGCTAATTTAAAGTTGTTTTGTGACTGATAGTTGACCCTTGTTAACCAATCATTAACTGTCAACCAACAAGTTTGGTGGGTTATCATTTAGAATGGGTAGAATCCTGGGTGTCCCACATATTTTATTTTATTTTATTTGACATTTGCTGTCACAAAAAGATTTTGTAGCACTATTGAAATAAAAATATAATATAAATATATATACTGTGCAGTTATTCATTACACCACTCTTACAATGCACAGAGCATACTGTTGTCACAGATGGACCAGTAGATCATCAGGCGTGGTGAAAGTGAAATTTAACCATCCATTTTGCTGGGTATAGAATTAACATATACTCACTCTGCTTTTCTCTCATCCCTCAATCTGATCGGCTAAGATCAACTGATCAGTTTTCCATGCTGCAACTCAAACTGCTGCTGAGGGATAAAATAACCCAAGATGATTTTCGCCTCCGCTGCATTAATGGACCCTCAAAAACGATGGACTTTAGAGAGGAGACACAGAAAAAAAGTGAATGTTTCCACTTCCGATGCAGTTCTGATTACATGTATGTAAGCTATCTTTGTCATCTAGAGGTGGTGAGGATGTTGGATGATGTAAAACCTAGGCAAGATGGCTTCCAAGCTGCAGACCAATGTTTAAGAATGACAAACAACTAAGCCAAGACATCTGTGGCATCTTTGTGCAACCAAACTATCTTTTTCTTTTTGTGCCTAAATATAACCATGTGAACCACAGCATTGTTAAAACATAAAGAAACATAAAGTTTCAACATATCTGCTACAGAGTAATGTGGAAATTTTACATGTCTGTGGTTTGCAGAAAAGTACAATACCAACATTTGTTCTGGCGATTACACAATGCATACATTTCACATTCAGACACTATAATACACAATAGAGTAAATGAATGCACAATATAGTAAATGACGATTTCGAACACAACTCTAAGTCTGAAAAATACCCCAAACTTTGGGTGCTGATTTTAAAAGATGGGGGTATTAACCAGTCAATAACCTACTCAGTTGTTTTTGTTTTTCAAAATCCTTTTTTCAGGAAGTGACAAACTAAATTGCTGGAATGCCCTTTTAAAGATTGCAGCTTTGAAGTCTCGATGAAAAAAGTGAGTGTAGTGGTATTTCGTAGTGAGATGAGCATGCAAATGTACTACCCACGTATGACCCTATCATGCAAAACCCAGAGGTGGTATGCACTCACACAGGACATGTGTTGACAAAAAAACCCGACAAAAACAAATAGGACAAACAACATTTTACAAAACATTTCACAGCGAGGATGTGAAAGTGATGTACAGTCGTATGTCTAATACCATGGGGTAAGGCCAGAGGGTTTGGGATGTAAAGAAGATAGTAAGGCTCTGATCTCCAGATTTCTCCATTAAGATCTTCATGTTTTCAGTCTTGATTAGCTGAGGTGACGGACCGCTGTGGTTCGGGATGAGCGTGGTGTAAAGAGGGGCACAAGGTGCTCTAGGAGATAAGAGTTGTGGGGAATTATTTAATGCTAATCCACCCAATTGCTGCCTCTTTTTCCTCCATATTCTCTCATCTTTTAGTTTATGAGTGCCATAGTGCTCTCAGGCTGGCCGCCAAAGATCCCAGAGAAAAACTCCAGTGCAAGGCGCACGTGGATGGGCACAAAGACATAGGAGGTGTAGACCACCATGGCGATGGCAGAGAAGAGAATGGAGTTGAAGATGGACTTTTCCCAGGGCTCCAGGACATAGATGCCCGTGATGAGCAGATACTGGTAGTACAGCCAGGCCAGGTACTCCCTAAAGTTCTTGAAGGTCATCTTGCAAGCTGGACGGAGGGGAAATGGAGGTGAGATTCAAGTCGTGAGAAAGACATGGCATGAAGGAGGATAAAAGACAGAAGCTGAGGAAGTAAGAGAATGGGCTTGGAAGAAAGTGATTACAAGAATTTAAATGGGTTGTAATATCAGAAAAAGTACACACTTAGGAGCAAACAGAGTCAGTACCTCAAGGTAAAAATACTCAACTACATGTCCTGCATCTAAAATGTTACTAAGCAGAAATAAAAAAAAGTATGTAATTTAGTAAATATTAAAATCAAAGTTCTTATTACAGATGCATTACAGTTCTCTTTAAAATTAATAAAATCACTGGATTCTTATTACAGATGCATTACAGTTTATGTTAATAAAAATAAAGCCAATTCATACACTGTTTGTTGTATGTTAGTTGTTTGTTCTAGGTTTAGATAGACAGAAAGATGAGTGGTTGGGTAGGTAGGTAGATAGATAGATCACTACATAAAATTTGCCTCAATGTCTGGCGCTGTTCCTGGGGCTTGGGTCATTTCTTTTCTTTTTTCTTTTGCAACCTTTGCACACAAAAAAAGAAGTGCAACAATAATCAAGCAATGATAAACAAAATGTTCCTTTTAATTATTTTCATAGGCCATATGGTGGATACTTCAGTTCAAAATAAAATATTATTTTTGCTTATATTTAGGGTGAATTTGATTATTTGTCAACTTCCTACCCTCATGGCTAGACTCCAGAACGCGTTCCCATTTTGCACCATTTATGGGCAGCCCTGAATGAAGCTTAAGTATAAAGTAGCATAAAAGTACTAGTCAAGTAAAATAGTTTTTAAAATTGTACTTATGTAGCCTATAGTAGTTGAGTTCATCTACTTAGCCTACTTTCCAATATGATTTACTTCTTTGATACAACCTGCTCTTTAGTATAAAAATTTAATGAGGAAACACCCTGAACAAGAGGAACTTACTCTGTGACAAAATACAGATTACCATGTTTACAAAAGATTACTTTTTGAAACGCTGGCGCTATAGCATTTATATTGTCAATCATAAATGCTGATGCTTCCAGATTAAGATATGCTCTGCCCTTTGTTTACTGTTATCATGGACAACTGGGTACACAAAGAAAAATAATCCTCAAGTCTAAAAAATAGTCCTTGGGACTGTGCTTATATTAATGAAGAAGTGTGAAAGGAATTAGGAGCACACCTCTTGCCCCTTAAGCAGAGCCCTGAGGGGGCAATCAAGCCGGCCTCATGGGATCTCAGGGTCTTGTAGGATTCATTTATGTGGGCAGAGAAACACCAATGAAATTAAACCCACGGGATTTGAAAGCCTTCATTTATTTTCTTGGCGCACATACATGTTACCACACACTTGGGACACATAAATGCTATGTAAGGAGTGTAATAAGCGATTTTTCACCTGCATGCACAGGCCAAGACATGCACGTTAACATACGCAAGAACTGAGCTGTTTAAAGCTTTGTTTGCAGGAGTTATGGTGTAACATCCAACATTTAGTTTATTTGAAGGATTACATAGCCGCGGGCAGTAACAGGTCTTGCTAGACAGGTAGGGGGCGGGGTCAACAGGTGCACTACAAGTGCAGGTGTAATCACCTGGAAAAAGCCAATACGTCCGTTTTCAATAGCAACATGTTACACTACAGAATGCAACCAAATGAACTTGCTGAAACATCACAGTGGGACCACTGAAGTTAGAAGCAACAGACTTTAGGTGATGAGTAGCAGGCTTTAATCTAAACTAAAATAGTCCCTTAATTCTGATCTCTTGATAAATAGCTCAGTTAACAAGTTTGGGCAAAAAAAAAAAAAAAAAAAAAAAAAGTAAAAGAACTCAAGCAAAAGTTAAACTCCTTGTGAAGATGATATAACAAATAATGATCAGCACATGGCGCTGCTATATGTCATCACTATTAATCAATGGGGTTTTTGTATTTAATAAAAACAATAATAGATGGGATATATTAGCTCTCATGCGCTCATTGTGTTGTGTACAACCGATCCATATATTTAGACTCACCTTAGCAGCCGACGTGATGTCCCCTGGACTACTGAGAGATAATTACAGGACGAGCGCCAGACAACAGCCCAGTCCCACTGCTGCTCCGCTGCTGCTCCGCTGCTTTGTGTAAACGAAAAGCTGCCTCACCAGTTTGCCGCTGGCCTATATGTAGTGGGTCATACAGACTATGAGAATAACACCACGCCCACTACTCGTGCTTACACTCACCTGGCTCGCAGATCACGCAGGTGGAGTGACCGAGGAGGATAGAGGCCGGCGTGTGTTTACGCAGCCAAGAGAGAGCAGCCCTCGCATCAAAGGCACAGGAGGAGTCGGTGTCTCGTTTGCAGCTCTGTTTCAGCCATGTAAATATCCGCTGCTTGTGTGCAGCATCTTTAAACTTTCTTCATTCCGTGTCGCATCCTCCTGCGGAGCTGTCCCACCATGCTGCAGCCCGACACTGCGCCGCAGTCCCACCTCTGACGTAGGCAGCGGCAGCAGCAGCAGCAGCAGCAGCAGCAGGATGGAAAAACAAGCCGAGGCAGCACACTGGTATGCACCACAGTGGAGGGATGCTATTAGCTATCAAGCCTGTAAGAAGGACATCAAATATTGATTAATATAAATCATACACTGAATGTAAACATTATTTCTAACAACTTAATATTTAGCTGCAGTCTATGGACACAACGATTGTCTTAAACGAGGCTGAGCCCCTCCTCTTTTTATTTATTTACTGAAACTAAACAAAAAACAAAAAAAAAAATCGAGCTATAACAACAGGATCTACTTTCTACATTCATGATATTTGCAACGTGCTGTGAGTCCTCCATTAAAACCACATCAGTGCATGCAGCATTTATGGGACCATTTGTCCCTGAAAAAAATTTTTTTGCTCTTCACTCATTTGGCCTACACTTTTATGTGCTTTTGGTGGCAGATATATGTGTGACAATGATGGATGATGACATAAGATCTCTCATGTTAAGCTCAGAGAGCTTAACATGCTGTGTGACTGGTGAGGTGCTGAAATTGCAAATGTGACAGAAATTTCTAATCTTTGTCTTGAAAAAACACCTAAAGCCAGCATGTATAGTAGTGCATGATCGTCTATTTCTTCCTGTGTGATGAAAAAAGATCCTGTCAGTTATTATAATCAGAAACTGTCTCAAAATGACTTAATATCTCAAAATAATTACAAACGCTCAAAATATTACTCAGCATCTCAAAATAATGTATTGGTATCTCAAAACAATAGCATTGCATCTCAAAATTATGAGAAACTATCTCAAAATAATCAACTTTCACTATAATCACTACATGTCTTAAAACAACACAAAACTGATGACTAAATGATGACTAATTTATCTCAAAATCCAAAAAAACTTCATAATAATGACAAACTTTCCTAAAATGACTTAGTATCTCAAAATAATGAGAAACTTACTTAAAATACTGACTTAGTATCTAAAGATACTGAGAAACTCTCAGAGTCGATAACTAGAAATCTCAAAACAATGAAAAGCTTTCAAAATAATGAGGAACCTTCTTAGAATAGTCACTTAGAATCTCAAAATAATGAGAAACTGTTCAAAATAATGTAACCATTTCAAAACATTAACTTACTTATCTCAAAATACTGAAAACAAGCCCAAAACATTTTTTGAGATATTAGGTCATTATTTCAGTTTCTCATTATAATGACACACAAGATCTTTTTTTTCTTCATCATGCTAGCATGAATGGGTTTCAATGTCCATGCACTCTCAGACATCAAATAACGAAAGCATTATCTTGCAAAGTCCACTCCTAAACAAGAGATGAAAAAAACACAGATTAAATGTGAAAACTTGAACCTTCAAAAGGATAACCATTTAAAAAAAAACACATAAGACTGAAAAGGAAATTCAAGCATAAGCTGAGAAACTGTCCCTTTTGTTTTGGGAACAAGTAGACTATAGTTAGGAAATCTTATCTCTGATCTGCTCAGGGTTTGCTGACCTGCTCAGTTCTTGCACTTGACAACATTATGCATTATTTATTGTGTAAACACGGGCAGTGCCGACGTGGCGCACCGGTTACGTATGGATACGCTGTTAGCGTCACAAGGATGAGGACTGGTTTGAAATGCTAGATACATTGCATGAGTGAAAAAAAAATCCTCTTGCAGGGATTTTAACATCTCTTTGTAGCATAAACATGGACTTTCCTTGGATAAACTGTCCTGACACTCCACAGTTAGTATTCATATCAGCCTCCTCAGGTGTTGTTTGGAATCAAAGATCCTCCATCATGTAGTCAGTCTCCTTATCCTGAGAGAAAATGGGCCTTTAATAGAAGCGTTTAGGTAAAGGGGACAAGAGACAAAGCATGTGGGTCACAAGGTCTCAGTTTGTGCACATGCAAAGATGGAGAGAAAATCAGGTCAATGGGAGGGTGATCTGGAAAAAAAAGGAGAACCCCTACTCTAGGTTGCCCAAACCCACACACAAAAACACCCAGAGGGGATTCAGCTCATTCACTTTCCCAAGTAGATCTAATTACCATTAAAAACCTGCTCAGGTTTGTGAAAAACAGGACCGCCTCCTCCCTCCTCACGTTTGAATGTGAGACATGACACACAGACCAATACACCCTGTGATATACAGACATTCCTCTGGTGTCTGAAATTACATAAAGCTTCGTATTGGTAGGTCTGCACAGCCATGCATTACACCTGGTGACAAAAAGAAATACAAAAAGTTTACAAAAGCACTGACATCCAGACATCATATTGAACAAAAGACGATACAACGGATAATACAAGAGAAGAACAAAAAAAATAGTCTGCACACTAGACTATGCTCCCATAAATATTTAACTGAAGTACCACCGAGGTGACGCTTTGGGCTACATGCTCTTAATCAGACAAAAGACAAAAAAGAAAACTATTAACTTTTATTATTACTAGCTATTAAGTCAAATTATAATTTGGATTTCATGATGTTGAGATGACCATGTGTGAGGAACATTCATGGTTTTAAATAAATAAACGATCAGGGGTCAAAGAGTTCGCTATTAAAAACACTGCTCGTCAAAGCCATTTCATATTACTCCAGAGAAGTTTTGAGGCAAACAGTCTAACACAAGTCACCTTTTGTTCCAATTTAGTTGCTCAAAAATGTCTTTGACAAGGGTTAGTCTAAGCATTTGATCCATTATAGGCATCTATATTACCGTTTAACAATTTTCTGAGAACCAAAATACACAGACAGAAACTTTATTTGTAGTTATTTTTCATGAGACTTTTAGAGAGTTTTTTGTTTATAGTATGCTTATAACATTACATTTTATGTTGTTTACATTGTCTTTTGATTTAATCCTTTAATGTGCACCTAATATAAAATAGCATCAAGAAGATTACATACCAGACGACTGGATATCAGAAAATATCGAGTCTGTCCAAAGTTTGAAAGTTTTTAGCCATTACTTATGACCATGATTGAAGAACTTAATGTATTACTTTAATTATATCACTTACAGAGTTGACACTAGCGTTGACATCTGGATGTGTGTCTGTGTGTACCTTTGGTGTATAAATGGTGACATGTTAGAACAGAGAACTGTTTACACATGAGCTGCAGCACCTATCAATTGTAAGTCACTTAAGATCATGTGAGGACATCACTGTTATTCAGAGCAGCCTTTATTCGAATTTGCATCTTCAGCTCCTATCAGAGCAAAATGCAGCGCAGCATTCCCTCTCCGGCTGCCAAAGGTGGTGCAGCTGGACGAGTATTTGAATAATGCACACAGTTGCCAAATGACACCATTAACAGGCTGAGTCTGTTTGTTTGAATGCAAAACCTCTCTTTTGTTAGCTGGCCCAAAGCTCCCTCTGGTGGATATAAACAACAGATAATTTGACAATTAAATTTTGTATTTGTATTTATTTATTTAGCAGGACAGTGTGCAGAGACATTGAATATTCTCGTAGAATATAAAGATGGCTGCACCAGATTTAGCGTAGCGCTAATTTCCATCTGTAATCACTACATACTGTTTTTATTCAGGTATGCATTGTGTTCAAGTGGCAAAATATACTCAAAGTAGAGAGTGTGCACTGATTTTTGAGTGTGCTGTTGATGGATGCCCTTCTTCCTAGTTGTACAAAAAAGGATTTCCTTGCAGTGGTTAAAAAGAGATTTAAATATAATTGCAGAATGAGGATAAAATTGTAGGGTATGACTCCAAGAGTTTTTTTTAAGTCTTGGGATGTCACATGTGCCTCCCAATATGCTGCTGGGTTAAATGTACCACAACTTGTTGAAGTTTTATGGGGGGGCAGGGGTTGGGGGGGCACTACTGAGCCATTTTCTGACACCCGAAACAGAGACCTATAAAATGTCTAATTTTTCACAACTTCTGATGCCTGTGCAAAGTTCCATGACTTTTTGAGCACGGTTACCCCCTAAAAATACAATTCAATGCACAAAATATATTTTTTCTGTTTCAACGGGGTTTTTGCACTGGTTGGGACGTGGGTCCTAATTAAATATTAGAAGAAAACATTTTTTATGTTTAATTGGTAGTAGCTTTTCAAAGTCGCAGTAATACTGCCACCTGACGTCACACATAGTACTTACTTTATAGAGTTAGAATGCAGAATGGGTTCAGGACCCAGCTACTGTCGTTCATATCCTCAAACAAAAAATATCTATGAAAAGTTTGCTTTTGGACAAATATTTCTTTTAATAAAGTGAAGTAGAAGCATTCTACTTCCACATCACTTCAAAATGATACATCACAGAGGGGAGAAATATTACTTTAGAAAAGAATTTGTCACCGAGTGGCACCATAATAACCCACAGTTGATGGGTTTTTAACTGTAATGAGTCATTACTGCAGTGTGATGAGCGGCAGATTTTTGCAGTACCAAAAGCTGAAGTGTCAATCGCTCAATCAGTCCTGAGTCCGCTGTTAGTTCAGCTCTGTGTGTGATGGCGTCACTGTATCAACAGACCTGTACTTGACAGGTCAGCTGTCAGTGTCACACAGGCGAGATGGTGACCGTTCAGTCTGTCATCATGTCAGCACCCTCTCCTCCTGTTGCATCCGTCAGGCTGAGTTCCTCCAGCATCTCCACCAGCGAGATTTGCGGGGCTCCGTCATCATCGGTGTCACTCTCCACTGGGATCTTTGAAACATCTAAAATTTAAAAAAAAAAAAAAAAAAAATCAACATCTATTCATTAACTCTCTAATACCTCATGTATAATAAACTAAAAAACAGATCTAATAAAATAATTAAAAAAAAAAAATTATACCTATTGGCAGCTTAAGCAGCCTTACCTTAAGCATCCAACTTGCAACAATGAAAACAAACATACTGCAAACTGAAGTGTCTGGAGATGCTGGTGCAGTGAAAGATCTGCAGCTGCTCACCTCTGTAGATGTTAACGTTCTTCCTCAGAGCCTCATCCTCCTCCAGGTCCTCCAGGAAATCTTGGTATTGTCTGAAGACAGAGAAACAAGTTAAAGGAAAACTCATGTGGTACGACATCAGAGAAAAACAGTCACAGGATACTTGGCTTTCTTAGCATATATTCTACCTACCACAACAACCTCATGTCTTACCTTGTTCTCTTCTGCTTCTTAGTTGTTTACCTTATCAGTTCTCCGTCTTTGTTATGTTGCCTTTTTGTTTAAAAAATCTTTTTTCTCTCTTGATTTTCAATATAATGGCACCTCTTCTGTCTATGTTGTGGTTAACTTTGCTGTAAAACTCTGTCCTCGGTCATTGTACATCCATTTCCATCCATTTAAAAAAACAAAACAAAATGATGTCATATCTGTAGTTACGATTTCAGGTTTCAAATGTATACTCTTATTTTCTGTTTGAGGGACTTTTGTGCCAAAAACAAACATTCCTCAAAACCTTTTTGCAGCTGTAAATACCTATTAGAGAATCTTATATATATTATACTACAAGTCTGTAAATATACTCTATCTATTCTCTATCTCTCTATAAGTATTTATTCCCATTAAAGTAATATTTGCCAAAAATCTACAGAGCCCAGCTGCCTTTTTAATACAGAATATCAATAGCCTTATCCTTTAAAGATGACTTGCTAAAATATCACTGATAGATAGCAGACATTACTTTTGAAAATGACAAGTTGTGATTGTGAGGACAAATTCTTGAAGCTTGAATTAATCTACTCTGATAAAATCCAGAATCTTGGCATTTTTGCGCTACCTCTCATCATCTGTGTCCATGCCTTCACGGTCTCTCGCCATCTCCTGCAGCTTCCAGTTCCTGCGCTTCACCCTTCTGCTGCGGTCGTAGCTCTTCTTGATCAGCACCTGAGAGGGTCCACAGGTTGTACAAATAAACCTCTAAACAGACTGTCCCCATACTTTATTTATGTGCGCCATTGGTCAACTATTCAATTAAATATTGCTCTCCTCACTAGTCGACACCAGAAATCGATTGAACTTTTTAAGATGCATAGTATAAAATTGAATTTGGATCAGCATGCGAGAGTAAACAACAACTCTGATCATCTCTTTATGTTTCAAACACATATGCACAAACACACAAGCCCTCTCATGGATGGAGCCGCATGCCCGTCTGCACAACTGGCAAGTCTTGAGCTGTCAGTGGACGGCCTAAATATGTCCAAGCTTTTCACTTGTACCGGCATGATAAATCTTTGCTAAGCTGAACAAGAAGGGTGCTTTAAATCAGAGATCCAGAGAAGCCTGGACATGTGGGACTAATAAAGGATTATCTTATCTTATCTTATTATACGTAATATTCCTTTAAAAGGTGTTTTACCTCATAGATTAAATTTTACTTTTAAACATTTCAGATGAGTTGAGTAGCCTTAGTTTAAACTTCCACTCAAACATCTGGGAAATTAGTCATTAGGAACATCCCCAATTTTTCCAAGGATGGGATCAAATCTTGTCTGTATTTTTTCTTGCCACTAGAGGTCAGCGTTAATCAAGTTGACTGTAACTGCTCTCAGGCATCATCAGAGGCCCAGGTTCATTCACTGAGGAGTCTTACCACATCAGGAACATGGTGAGGGTTCATCTTATTCAGGTACTCATCATTTATGTTGGAATTGGCAAAGTCAAACCTGAAGAGTGAGAAATAAATGAGCCATGAAGCATAAAGCTCACAGCCTGCGATCAAAATGTACTGCCATCCTGACCAACGTCTGCACTTAGTGTCAATCCTTCACACTCACCCCAGTACCAGGTCTCCAATATTGAGCAGGTGGCCCAGGAATGTACGGCAGTGATACTGCTGACTGGTGTCCATCTCGGACGTTTTCTGGACCCACACCTCAGCCAGGGTGTGCTGCGACACACACACACAGGTACACACACACAAAAAGGGAATATAACTGTACTTTCGAGCCATTGTAACACCATCTTGTTCTTTTTCTCCAATTTGTCCAGACAGTTGCATCAATAGTGATGCAGAGTGAACCCTGTCCCTGCAATCCCCCTCCCCCTGCGGCATCTAAAACACTCCTGTGTGTTTTCCTGTCGTTTTGGCTTGAATCCCACTTATAGACTCAGGGATAATGTAATGCTTCGCTATTGATTTTGCTTCCAAGAGAAAAGCAATGTTCCCCCATAATGCAATCTGTTCTGCAACAACACACACAAACGCACTCTCACCTTATTGGACCTCATGCCGGCACCAGCGCCTAGCTTCTGGTTTCTGATGATGTCGATGTCCATGACGATGAACTCCTCCAGTTGCCGTGGGTTGCAGAGACTGTTGAAGGGGTTGCGCCAGTATGTGTTTCCATCCACCTCAGCAACTAGAGAGTAAAGAGATTATTTCTGCATTTATTACTGACAGCTTCACGCTGATAAAACTAGTCAGCAAAGTGGACAGCCAAAAACTTGAGCACAAATTATACAACACATTTTCATTTTTACTTGACAGTTAGAGAATTTAAAATATGAAATAAATAACTTGCATTTCATTCACCGTTATTTTCAAGCTCATCAAGAAATTAGACACATTCTGTTTTATTTCTAAAAAAACTAAAACTTAAACATATTCTAAGTTCCTTTATCTAAAAGCCTTAAGGGTAATAAAAACAATCTAAAACTGTCAATGTGTTTTTCTATCTATCATCTTTTTCCAAATAAACCAGACAAAGCGCCATGTTTCTGTCTGTACTGCAAACAAACTGAGGCAGACAAACAGCCAAAAAACAGACAAATATTTTAAATACCCCAGTTAATTGCCTCCTGTAGCCCAAATCTGCCTGACAGAGCTCTGCCTCAAGGCTGTTTCAGCGATTCAGACTGCTCTAAAACTTTCTGCAACAAAAATAGCCTGCTCTTTGAAGAGTAATTAAAAACGTGTGTGCCGCTTACAAAATGTCAGAATTCTGCAGAGGAGCATCTCAGCCTCTCGCGTAATGAGTGATTACACCAAATACAGAGGAAACACATCATCACTAATTGTCAGCATTCTTGTACTGATTAGAAATCCATCCACATAAGATGCCTTGGCTGTGACAGCACGTTTAAATCTGTTTTTTCTTTTTCTCTTTGTCTGTGTGTGTCTCTTGCTGTGCTGTGACAGAGAGCAGAGGGAAGCTGTAGAGTCAGACGGCGGCGGTGAACATGTGGTCAGCAGACTGGGGTCAGCTCGGTGCAGCACTGAAGGGTTTCACCCAAGCACTGACTCGATATCACCATGGTAACATACAGAAAATGCTTGTGATGTTTCTTGTATAACACTCAGACACAAAGGCATACATATGCAAAACTTGTGGCAGTGATTACCAAGGCTGCAACACTAAAAGGTCTTAAAGATATAATTTGCAGGACTTTTCTATAAAACTATGTATAGACTTATACAGAATTAAAGGGAGGCAAAATGCCAAGCTAGATCTGAGGTTGACTTTTACCTTCATGAAACCATTAGTTGACAAGTCAATCAACAGAAATGACAAAATGCCAAATATTATCTTATGTAGCTTATGTGACGGTAAACTAAATATCTTGAGTTTTGGACTGTTGGTTAGACAATACGTAACATTTGAACGCAACCCTTTTGCATTCAACAGTTTTCACATTAATCAATAATGTTAGTCGCAGCCCTGATGCAATGAGTAGTCTAATCTAATATTTCAAATATTATTTTCATTATTAAATATAAAAAACTGTGACAATCTCCCAGTGCTGCTCCTAAGACGAAAGTAACGTATTACTCACTAACAGTCAAAAACAAGAAGATATTTTGTTTATGGTGATTTTAAATAATCTATAATAAAAAGAATTAAATCTTCATGCGAGAAGCTAAAACCAGAGAAAACTGTTGAATAATTTTCTGTTGATCAACTTTAAGCACTAATGTTATAATCTCCGCCAAGGAGGTCATGTATTTGGCTCCATCTGTGTGTTTGCCAGCAGTGTTGCGGAAAAACTGCTGGCTCACTTTTCATGAAACTTGGTGAAAGAATGTAGCATCAGCCGAGACCATTTCTTTGCTGTGGGTCAGGACGGCATTATAAGCATAGCTAAAAGCTAACAACAGCAACACTTATCATACGTGGGTGGTGGAACGGTTCCCATATGAGCAACGCCCTCCCAGACAAAATAGTACTACAGTGCAGAGTGGCGGCGATTAGTTAGCCAGTGGTGACATGAATAATAGTAGTTTGCTGCTAAATTCATGTTGTAAATATTTAACATTGCACATGAAACATTTCAGGATAGGGCATTTGGCCTTGGTAAAGGTAAAAATTTTATTTTGTTTACTATGAGCAACAACGATTACCCCCCACAGTGCACTGTGTTTAAATTGACACTGAGCCAAATCTTTGGATAAATTCCTTGTCAGGGAGCATGAAAAGCTTTCGAAACCTCTGACATGTCGTAAATCAGATCTCAAGTCCTTTACGTAGAGCTCACATTCCTAGATTAGTGAGTATAATAATTTAAAATCCAACTCAAATGACAACAACCAGATACACCAAGCTGCAGCTATATTTAACCACTACAGGGTGCGTTGGAGCTTAAGAAGACTGTGGTGTCATTCTGACCTGTTAAAACTCAGTGGTACTCTGGCAGTAGAAATACTCACTCTGCAGGGTGTTGGGATCAATCAGGTGGATGGTGCTGGTGACACGGGCGCACACACACACTTGACCCATGTTCCCCAGGCTCTGCGCCAGCCGTGGTGAAAGGCATACTACGTTGTCCTGGAAACCAGACAAAAGCAGACAAGCCAGGGTCAAACTGAGGTTGAAGAGAAAGTAAAAAGACTTTGGACTTGCTATAGAGGTCAACAATGTGTACGAAAAAAAGTTGTTATCCTGCAGGCTGGATCAAAATAGTGACATGGAATTTAGCCTGTTTAAACCATAATCAAAGTAAGCTGTTGATATCTTTTGATGGCAAAACAAGTAATGCACTGTTCTGATTCCTGTTTTCATTTCCTAAAAATACCCCGTGCAACCACTTTCAATCATGCCATGAAAACACAACCACATCTATGGATTGCTTTTATAAGCACAGAAGTAAAGCTACGTGTCAAATAGAATTAAGGAACTACTGAAAGTGACAAATATACCCCTGCTTGGCATTACCTTTGATATATTAAGGTATACTAAGTTTGAGTTTCATTGTGAAACACAAACATGACAGATTCTTGGCCAGCCTCAGGTTCTCATCTGCATAACAGCCATATTTTATCTAAACAGCAAAGTGACAGCTGACATAACAGCTCTGACTTGACTGAGGTGCAGAGCAGGTATGCAGGGTGTGTCTCAGCTCCAACACTGGATGGCTTGAGTGAAAAAAAATTCCAATTTAAATTAAAAACAAATACATTAGATGGCCATATACCTTGCAGACAGGCACTATCTCCATAGAGAAGGTGCTCTTATAGTTGTACGTGTTTGAATGGATGTCGTGAGAGATGAGGCGCTGGGATGTCTTTGACCTTTAAAATAGAAAAGAAAGTTTTTATTATTAGTAGTATTATTAGAATTATCATCAGATGCCAGTAAGAGACACTGCAGACTTTACATTGTCTAAATTGGACAAATGATGAACAGCAAAAATGCTTGGTTATAATAAGATGTTCCGCACACGTGGAAACGACTTATGTAATGAGCAGTTTAACGGTTCTTAAATGCTTGACATTAGACATATACAGACACAGACAGACACAGACAGAGCATTTTGTCAGTATTCTGCATTCATTTTGTCCGTATTTGTGCACATTTTCTAAAAGCTTACGGATACAGATTAAATGGAGCACCGGAAATTGTGGGGGCAGTGTGGCGTAGCAAGATATGACTTTAGGACATGACAGAGACATTTTGAATATTGTTAATATAGTGGATAAAATAATTCTATGTACCCGTGTTGTTATGTTTTTTGTGACCGCCATTGACGACCGTGTTTGTTCATCAGCAACTTTTCACTCCCCTATAGCATCTAGCGGATGTATCAATGTCAACAAAGGGACGCATGAAAGTAGGTGGGCAGTTGTGACGCGTAGTTCGACCCACAGCCTGGAGGTCCTGCACATCAGGTGGTTCAGGTAATTTTGTGAGAAATGATTGTGGATTTCGGGCGCGGTCATAAAGTAACACAGTAGCATTCTTAGTATGTTAGCAATAACTTTCATTGCAAAAATCCAACTTCCACCTTCTCTTCCTCTCTCTCTGTCTCTCTCACACAGCTAGCAGCTTTATCAACAGTACTGCTGCGCTCCAGGTTTCTGTTATTCTACCAGGAAAATCTGTTGAAGTCCGACATATTTAAATCCCTCCAGTTTTAATGTCCAGTAAAAAATATTTCCCTCTGCAAAAATGTAGGCTTAAAACCGAATCCTCATAACAAATGTCTCTCTGTCCACACTGAATACATTAAATATGCACTTCTGTAATATCATGTAAACATACCACAGTACCTATCAGGTACTTGGATGTGTGAACTGTATTCCTACATTTGTAGTTTTTAAACAGAAAACGCACGTTGGTGATATTTTGATATTTAATGGGAATGAAATATACTGAAGCCAACAAGTAGGTTATTGCAATAAGCTTCCGGCTCCGGTTTGCGATTTGGGTTCTGGTCATTAATTAAATGCATATGTTTACAGATTGGGTGCAGCAGACCGGCTCTCACAACAGGCTGGGTTGGTGTGGGCTTTGAAAAACCCTGTCCAGGGCATCACTCGTGTGCAGTGACCATCACAATGTTTAAAATGAAGGCATCTATTTTCATATGTAAAAGTGTGTATAAATGAGCCTCAACCTGTCTGAACTGCTGAAGGTCATGAAAAATCTAGGGGACTTATTATGCAATGTTTACGTTTTTGTCATACAGAAAACACCTGCAGCTTTATTGGGTGAAAATTATAACGAACACCTTTACAGAAGCACACAGGTTAAATAATGCAATGGTGTAAATTCAGTTTTTTACGGAACTATATTTTTTGTTCATGCAGTTTTTTATTAAGACATTTATTCACTTTAACCCACACTTCTATACATGCCTAGAAGCTAATTATTTTCCTGTGACACTGCCACATTTGTTTATAATAACTGGACTGTTGGATGAAGACATTTTGAATCCTCATGATTAGCACTTAAATAAAATGGAAGTGTTGCTCTAATAAAGAGACTCATGAGGATGATGTTTCTTAGAGACACAGACTAAGGCATTGCTCACCTGCAGGGCACGGTGCACTGGAGGAAGTCAACCATCTTTTGAGCATGCTGCTTGGAGCCATAGTAGAAATCAATCCCCTCTGAGAGAGAAGACAAAAACCATCAAACACCTTTCCACCAATAAATTCATCACAGGCGTGCTTCACGGGTCATCACTGTTCCGCAACACATATGTATGCAACAACACACACATGAAAATATGGCAGCCACATGTTGTAACCTTCGTAAAGCTTTTTAAGTCCTGCCGAGATATGGAGATGATTTAAATTACGCCACCAGCCAAAACTCCAATTCACAGTCCCGTCCAAGAGCACAGAGATGTGCTGCTGAGCCGGCACTCAGTGCACAGCATGTGTGCCTGAGTGTGTTTGTGTGTGTTATATAGCGATAAGCATCTCTAAATAGGGTATGAATCAAGCTCGCATTGCAGGGATCTGGTATGGCATGCCTGCTCTGATTACAGCACACTGATTAGATGCACAACGCATGCCCTCCTCTGAGGCCCACACGAGGATGGCTGTATGGACTGATTGGCGCCAGTGATATGCATGCATGACTTGCCGTCTGGTACAAGGTAATTAACACTCGACACATCATTATGTTCTGCTCAGTTCTAATCCACATTAGTTACGCCGGTGACAAATCAGACAAGTTTCCCACTTTTCAATGTAATTTAGTGAGAGGCCCTGAGGAACATAACAGGAACCTCACTTTACAGATATGTATACTATCAAAAATAAGAAAAGGGTATACATACTAAATATAAATAAAACCATATACCATTGACCTACCATGGATTTCTTTGATGTTGAGGGCATTCTGGTGGAGTTTGTGCTTCAGGATCAGCTGCTCTAAATAGTAGAACGTCTTTTTGTGAAGCGTCTGTAAAGACATCAGCATCATCATTATCTTACAGATCTTTCCAGCCCTAATTATTTCAAATTCACTGGCATCCACCCTTGGACCTTCCAGAAAAACACTCCACTTAAGACCTTCAGCCCCCAAGGCCGCAGTGATGTCTCTACTTCAACCTAAAGGTGTATTAGGAAAGAAGCAAACTGGAAGCAAAGCACTCATGAGGATGAGAAACAAGTGAGAACAAGCACACTGTTCAGGATTTTTTTTATACTGCTAATTACTAACTTCCTCTATAGTTGTTTCACAGTAAAAGCCTTTCAGTGAAGATAAGTGGCTTTGGCTTTTACTGTAAAGTGGCTGCAGAAGGCATCAAGTTACATAATCACCTATTGTAGCTTTTTTTTAGTTTAATTAAGTGGTAAGGGATGTTGAAGGTTTTAATCAAGGACCCCTTAGCTGACACAAAGGGGGGCGCGGCTATGGCTCAGAGGTAGAGTGGGTCGTCCTCTAATAAGGCCGTCAGTGGTGTAAGAACCACAATATGAGAATAGGTTAATTTAAAATTCATAAAAGTTCATTTTTTCATCAGGCATTGTATAGAGCATATGTATGTATAAAAATGTAAAAGGAAAATAATGCATGCATGTAGAATTTTGATTGGACGTTCCCTTTAATCTTGACGTCATGTGCAGTGCAGTAGAGCAGAGAGCTGCATGAGGCACAGGAGCTAGGAAATAGATTTTCTACCGTCTGACTGAGTGTAATTTTAACTTTTTTTCAGTAAAAGTTTAAAACTGGATTACACATCCTGTCATTCACGTCAGACTTAAGTTACTCCGCCTACAGCTCACAAGTGGCTTTTTTAACATTTAGAGGGACTGCCACTACAAGCAGTTCAGTCCTCAGCTCCTCTGGGCAACATGCCAAAGTATCCTTGAGCAAGATACTGAACCCCTAATTGCTCCCAATGCTGCGTCATCAGAGTGTGACTGTGTGTGAATGGTTACTGAGTACCAGCTGACACCATGTACAGTAGCTTCAGCCACCAGTGTGTTAACGTGTGGGTGAATGGGTGAATGTGACATGTAGTGCAGAAGCGCTTTGAGTGGTCACAAAAGACCAGAAGGGCGCTATACAAGTGCAGTCCGTTAACTATCTTGACCTGAATTTGCTTTTCAGGTAGGTTATGGAGGAAGCTCCACTGCCACAAAGATACATTCTTGCAAAAGGCAGAATATCCTGGATTCATTTAATGTGTATTTTCATACATATTTTAAATTTCTGCAGTTCAGCTTGGTTTGCCTCCAAACATCAGTGATAAAAGGAAGAGGTGCAACCCTAGGATTTAATGTTGTATTTCCTTCCATAAACAAACAGCTTCAAGTTTGTTTTACATAAAACTTATGGGCATAGGTTAAGGTTTTAAAATGAAACTTTAAGATTAACACAAAATGACAGATTTGTGAAAATAAAGAGGGAACAGAGTACACTTTTAAAAGTATTCATTTGCTGGAAAGATGGTCTTTTCATAAAGCTAGGCTGTCTATGCAGTAGAAAGACGCACAGTCTTTTGAATTTAGTGTTACATGACCAGAGAAATCAGAGTAAATGGGCTGTGGCATTTGCTTTTGCTCAACCACCAACTACGAAAATGCACTGCACGGTACTGGACCAATAAACTCGAGTGATGTAATGCAACCTTGGTTGTTTTTCTAGAGCAAACAATATAGCAGCCTGCTGTTACAAAGACCTCATAAACAACATAACTAAAATATGTTTCTGAAAACATTTTAAGCGAGAAATTGTCAGAAAGTGACTGAATCTTGGTTCATATTTGATAAGCACGGCTTACATTTAACATTTGATATCAGTTTTTTCTTCTCATATCACGGCTAAATAGTGCGCTAAAACATGTTTTTAGAGACATTTTAGGAGAGTTATAGACAATGCAGTAATAGAATCTTGGTTCATATTTGATCAGCACTGCCTTTTTTGCCATTTAATCTGAGCTTAAGAAAAAGGGAGAGAGCCTGCAATGGCAGGCTTATGAAAACATGGAAATGTGATCTGTAGTTTGAGCAACAGCCCTAGAGCCAGCCAAAATCCACTGGATGATGCAAAAATCATCATCTTGGGAATATGAGCCAGGAAGTGCACAGGGAAAAATGGGTGCTGGTGAGATTGAGGGAAATTTACCACAATTCATTTTCACATAGTAACACATTGTTATGATACAAAGTATTCAGAGTGCAGAAGCAAACATTTAATTGGCTAACATTTTTTGGTGAATACAGCCTTTGTAGTCCATCAGTTTAAATTTTCTTGCATGTATGTTTCCAGTCCAGAGCAAAGTAGCTTTCAAGCCCTTCTGCAAAGCTGGACAATTGGATTTGCAGAATTTGACAAAATAAATTGCTATTAATGTTATTAATGTCGACTAATCAGCTTATCTATAAATGCTTTGTAAAACTAAGAATATAGCATGCATGCAGGCACAACTTACATGAAAAATATTTTTAAAGGGTTGAATGTTAATAGACATCAGATACCGTAAAACACAAAATAACCAAAACAGAAAAAAAATACATTTCTTTTGGGATATTTCATTAAACCACAGACTCCTACCTTCTGCCTGACTTGGACCACAGCCTTCCAGAAGTCCTTGGCTTCCACACGGTGGCAGTCGTCACACATCTGGTACTGGATGACAAACTCAACCACAAATACCTGCTGCAGGATAGCGCCGTTCATCACCTGAAAAGGCAAAGGCAGCAACAAGTCAGATCATATGCTCTAACCATATGGGAGTGGCAAAAACTCTGCGCTTACAGTCATTTAGATACACCTGAGCAGTGGGACCTGGAGAGAGTGTTATACAGACCCTCCAACAGCACAAACAAAAGAGTTGGCCCTGAGAAGCACAGGACTCAGGTTTTCACTAAAGGTCAACGAGATGCGATGACAGCCACTGGCAAAAAGTCACTTCTCTCAAACACGCTTAATTCAGTCAGAAACAGACGACTCCTTTTCTTTAATGTCCCAGAATGTCACTTATCATAATTGGATGTGTGCCACACCTTGACATTATTATTTTCACATATAAAAGTTTAAGCTCTGTTTGCTGCCAATTACCACATGAAAAAACAACCCAGATAACCTTTAGATGAAAAACGTGTTGCCTCCGGCAGGTCACTTATCAGTTTTAATCTGTTCATTTGAATGTCACTCTCCCACACTTATCACTTCCACTCTGTTTTCTTACCTCCTTCTGGATGGTCACTTTCATCTTAATCCTTTTGGAGTGCGGCTCTGTCCACAGGAAGCCAGCATCAATGAGACGCACCTGTGAGGAGAGAGGTGTTGTTGAGGTAGCCCAAATAAATGTTTTTCCTCTGTACAACCCCACAAAAGACCCAAATTATCTTATTTCTTAAAATGTAAAATAATAATATAAGTACAATAAATAGGCCCAATGCCAACATGAGTATGGCAAAAGCAAGTCAGCATAAAAACTGTGGAAAGATTAGAAGGGGACAGGATACACCCTGGAATTTTATACCTGCAAAGTTCATGTACGCTTTTTGCATCTTAAGTGCAAACGTGCTTCTGTCTTCTGTGAAGTTCAGTGGGAGAATCGCACTTACTTTGGTCATAGAGCTCTTAATTTTTTTCAGGCAAAGGGCCAGCAGTTCTCTGGACTCCAGGGCACACTGCACCCAGCTGGCTGGAGGCTGCAAGTACCTGCATGAAAGATGATGTGTACATTCAAGCCTCAACTTTCAACAAAAAAAGGAAAAAGATACAATCTGTATATTGCATGAAAAAAATATTTCTGCTTGTAAAAAAAAACTGTGTATGACACAAACCTTTCACACTGCTTGCAGAAGTGCACTGTGACTTGCTTGGGGATTCCCTCTGATATGTCGACTTGGGTACGCAGGCAGGCTACACACATGTTGGATGGGTTGGGAGGGATGGGGATGCCACAGGTGCAGCACAGGCTTGGGAGAGAAAATGAAAGGAAAATTCTTTTTTGTTTTTTTTTTTTTTAATGTTTTTGAGTTTTAGACTGTTCAGTAAATGTACAAGGCTAGGCCTGTGCTGAATATATATATATATATATGTATCTAAGTCAGCAAATTTTTCAGTACTAATAATACATGTGTAGCCTAGTTTTTGTTGGAAACTGTCTAGAAATACCAGGTTTAAACTGAATAAATAAAAATAAACGAATAAAACAGCAGCACAGCATTTACATGTTGATTTAAAATTCAAATGTCAACATTAACAATGGAGCTTTGAGTTCTTCACTACAACCCTCACCTGTACCACACAGGTACAGGTTGGAAATTAACTTTTTCATCCACTTCACACTTGGCTGGTGGATTCCAAAGTCTGCAAACCACTCGATAAATTACCATTGCGTTTTTTGGATAGCAAAGCAAATCTATCAGCTACTTGCATACTCGGGCTGGTGGCTGGTGCAATTTTCCAACCCTGAATGCAAATGAACAATCAAACACTTAAAATTTACACGAGAACATGAATCAATGCAACATATACCCAGGCTAGAAGGCAAGCTTGTCAAAATGACATTAATTGCTGCAGGGCAGTTGAAATCACAGCCTGTGTAGAAAACACTTGCTGTGTTACCGTGCAAGGGGGAAGCTTTGCCGTTTGAAATTTAAGAGCTAGCACTCAAGCAGCAACCTGTCCGAGTTAAAGCAAACCCTTCATCTCCCAGATTAGGGACATTTTAGCCCGGTGTAGTAGTGCTTTAGATGACAACTGGCTCAAACTAACCCTGTCTATTTCAAGTCTTAGTACTTAGTATTGCACTCAGTCATTCTGTAAGCAGAGCTTCAGACAAAACTCTTCTCTAAGAGAACTTTTGGAGCAATTTAAAGAGGACTCCTGATGAAAAAAAAAAAATAGATGTCATGAATGTGGCCTATGGTTTTGTGCTTCATAGCTGGTTTAATTGTTTTCCATTACTCAGTGCTTTCAACTGTAATACAATATGATTTGTAATGAGGAAAAACAAAAATTACATAAGTCTGACTATGTTAGATTGCCAAATCTTCACCTCATCCAATTATTGATCATTATTCTGTGCTTAAATAGCAAGTCAATCTTTGTTACCACCACAGATGAACATGTATGTTTTTCTCAATATAACAAAAATAATAACCCAATAAAATAATGTGACTGCATTGCATTTAGGCGTACCATTGTGTGTGATAATTTATTGTAATGGCTTGTGGGCACACTCAAATAAAACCGAGCATGATTAGTAGTCATACTTAAATGACATGTCAAAACCTTAACAAACGTGTATTCATCAGGACTCTCACAATACTACAGGTTCGAGGACATAAATACCATTTATATTTTAACACTTACATGTTCCCCTGGCTGCTTGTGGCAGGAGCTTGCATGTACTCCATTCTTGTTAGCTTGACAGGTCAGTGAATGTCAGAGGATCTTTGTGATGTCTGAGGAAAGAAACACGACAGATTTAGCATAGCTTTCATTTTCAGACACCGATAAATAAAGACTTAGATCGTAAAAAGATGAGGCGGAGACTCTGTAGTTATCGTTGCTAGCTGCTGCTTAGTATCTGACAGTTAGCATTAAATGCTAAATGCTAGTTTTTATGAGCTATTCTAAGCGATATTCTTGAAGAAACAAGCACACAATGTCGACTAAAACCATCAGACAACTACAAAGGATAAAATCGAGTGATGACAAAACCTACTGAGGTTATTTTTGTTAAGAAATCCAGCACACAACGTGAAATTAAGTCCTCCACGTTTTCCCCACCGTGGACCGAGGCAGTCCCGGTGACGTCGTGCAGTACTCAAAGACCCCAGGACTGTCTTTGTCTGCCTGAATAAATGTCCTTCAGAAATGTTTCTTAAAGCTGAAAAAAGGTAAAATAAAACATATTTGGTGTGAAAATATTGCGTAAGTAAACCACGGTACCGTATATATGTTTAATCAGAAAAATACAACTGTTTAAAGTCCTAAATGTTAAAAGAAGGTGAGCTCTGACAATGTTTTCATCAGATTGAACTAAAAAAAAAATTTAAGGAATTGAAAAAGAAAAGAGAGAAGTAATTTTTATTAATATTAATATTACTATATTATGTAAAATAATATGTAGGCCTATACAAAATGTTTAAGGCTGTATAATGTATATTTCTAAATAGTCCAGGCTAGGCCAGCAAAGTGTATAAATGACTAAAATGTTTCAGGAAATGTATGCCATATTAGGCCATATAAAGCCTTAATTTGGATTGCAAATAAATAAATAAATACATATATAAAACATCAATTCAAAAATATATATAATTAAATAAAATAATGAAATATAGGATTCCATATGTGCATGTTGCTCAGTTTTAATCAAACACAAAGTCTAGAAACTATTTGTACAGCGACAATATCATAGTATGGAGAGTCTATCATTTATTTGACTTAAGTATATTTGCTTTCAGAGACTTTGTTTGACTTAAGACAATTACTGTCTACAGAATTCAGAATAAATATCTTATTACATAAATATTCATAAACAAAATCCAAATTGCATTTATTTTCCTATTAACCATGACCAGAATAACATTTTTGGGGGTCACAGGGCAAAACTGAGCTGCATGATCTCATTAATGCCTTCATTCCTCCCACTCTCTGCCCAGCAGATAGCCATAGTACTCCTAAACTGGTATATTACATGAAATCAGGTTTGCTATGTGGTGCTTTGACTACACACTACATATTTTTGGAGTATGCATCATGTTTATACTTACAAGATTACTTTATTTACTCTTGTGACCCTCCTCAAATCAGTGTCTTTGGATCAGGTAAGCATAATAACGCATCACCATAAGGCCCCTGTTATGCCAGTTGATACTGGGCTTCAGTCGAGTATATACACATATGTCAAAAGAAAATAAGCTGCTATTAAATACCTATTGCCACTAAGGGTTTGTGGGACCCCTGTGTGTCTGGGGTCCCAGGGCAGTAGCACAGTTTGACATCTATAGATTAGTTTTGGGATTGTTTATCTCATTACATCAATACTGAAATGAAATTGGCAAAGTTAGGCCCCTGTGTTTTAGAATTAATCTATGGTCGTTGTGCGCACCTGTGGTATGACAGCTCCTTGGATGCCTTCATGTGCTGTCGGGAATATCTAAACTCCTAACGAGGGTACATTAACGGTCACTTAATTAACTTGTAAATGCACAATAACGTGGCAATACAGCCAACAGAGTGACTATAGTGAGTATTGTTAAATTGGGACACTTTTTTGCATTCTGCAACAATTTACAGGATTGTCCACTTGTCTGAGCTCCAAACATGATATCACTTTGTAAATATCAACCCCTTTACTAAAATATACAAAAGAAAAAATCAAGAATAATAACACAGAATCAATTATTCCATCTCAAACACAATATGTCCTGAGACCACATTTTTACAGGCACTACTGGCAAAATGGGACACCTTCAATGCTGAAATGGGCCAACTTCTATTATGATATAAAAGCCAGTGATATTGAAGAAGAGAAGTAATTAAAAAATGTGGCCTATTGTCTTCACATAACACATAATAACCCTTTACAGCACCTTTTTCCCTTTTTAGCAATGTACTTTTAGGTAAATTCATGCTTGAGACAGCAGTTGTAGCTTTGGTATTCGCCCTGCCTCTGATTGTTCCTGAAACTCCAAAACTGTCCCCATCATCCTGTCTTCAGTCCACTGGTTGTTCGTCTTCTCTTGCCTTATCCTTGCTGTTGCTTCTCTTTTCCTGTCTTTACATGTTCCTTTCCTTTTGTCTACCATTTGCCTCTGAAGTGTAAATGAATTTTGGTGTTTTTAAACTATTTATATTCTTATTTGTTTCCTTATTTAACTAGTTATTCATTTCTATACTTAATATTCATTAGCAACGCTATACATCTCAGTTCTGCTCGTAAGAATTACTGCCTTTCTCCTTTGTAGGGTAAAATAGCCAGAGGGTTTTGAATTAGGCTTGCTAAAACATGACAATGCTAGCCCTTCCTCGCTTAGTTCCAGCAAGTTAGAAAAAATGTATTTGATAAAATTTATAAAAAATATTTATCTGAATATAGCAAGTGTTTTATGATCCTTAAAAAACAGTTTTTCCCTCTCGAAATGACAAAGAGCAGTGTCCCATCTTGACAATAAAAGCATGTCCCATTTTAAAAGTAGACAACTGGCAAAATGGGACACTATCAAAATAAGCATTTTACAAAAATGTGAAAGGATTTTGGAATTGATTCATGGTAATTTTGATTGATATATACCATTGCAAAATATATTGGAATGAAAAAGTGAGTATTTGTTTTTAGATTTTTAAAAGCTTAACAAGTTTTAGGTCAGAACTATGTCATGTCAGTTACAAATGTGATTCTTGTATCAGGTGTGACTGGATGCGAAGCCACGCCCACAAATATGATGTCATATCCGGATGACCTATTTTTCCTGATCATATTCCTGTCAAGCAATGCATAGATACTGGTATTGGGTTATTTTGTGTATTCCTTGAAAATATAAATCATTGCTAAGCTTGTCCCATTTTGCCAGTGTCCTATTTTAAAAATACTCCCCTAAAGAACAATTTACATGCAAGCCACATGTAAAATGTATAGTAATAGTAGCCTATCATAGCCAACTCTCTTTATGGAAATGCTACTTGAACATTGCTTTATTTAGTTAAAATTTGCAAGCACAGATTAATAATGTGTCTTAATGAGAGTTTTTTTATTAGCTTGGTTTATTGAAATCATTTGGATCAGTTCAAAAGCTGAGTTGCAGCGTTTTTGTTATTAAATTAAACTATAATATGTAAAGATGCTGAAACTGCTTCAGCTGAAATGTATATCCTCTCTATTAACCTACAATCATTCATCAAATTTCAGTGAAACCATAAGCTGATGATAGGATCATATTATATTACCAGTCAATGATTCTTATATACAGTTTTTTTCTACTTTGATCTTCCTGTTTATTGGATTTTTTTTCTAATTAATTTCTTATCCATGTGCAAAACACTTTACAGTGCCTCTGTTTTTTTTAAAGGAGCTGTGTAGATACAATGTCAATACTTAAATAATTTATTCTGCGCAAGCTAGATTTTAACATAAAAGTTTGGTAGGCATATAAATAATTTGGTCTCATGTTATGTGGAGCAGTGGAACACGTAGCCTACCTGACACATAATTTTGCTGAATTTTTATATTGTATGCTAATGTATCAAAGATTCTTCTTCTTCTTCTGTATTTGTTTATTTGATTATTTGTTTGTTTAACTGGTTTCAATTTATTTTTTTTAACCTTCACCTTTTCAGTGGTCATTACTGTTTTGTTATACATATAGGTATATCTTGGATATCTATATACTGTATGTCTTGTGCACTTTTCATTGGACTATAAATGGTGAGGTATGGGTTGTGTGCTAATCTAGTTTGTGTATTTTGGAAAGAATTATCACTAAAGATGTACGTATTATTGTTGAATATGGACATGAAAAGATATTAAGTATGGCTAAGTGTGTGAACATAAATGTAAACAACTCAAGGTTGTGTGTTTTGTGTACTGTCTTAGTGTAAAACAAAGTGTTGAATAGACAAAAAGTTTTTAAAAAATTTAAAAAAGAAGAAGAAAAACGCCTATACTTATTATGTACTCGTGACATTTTAAATGCCAAACTGAAAAACAGAAACGTGGGTCATAATCCTCTAAAAATGAATCACGCTGTGGCTCTTCCAGATCTCTGACTGGTTTGGGAGACGTTACGAGCTGCACCTGAAGGCAGCACCCCCGTTTAGTCAGTCAGCAGCAGATAGTCGCAGCCAGTGTGGCAGCTGGGAATGTGAGGGTTTCGACACAGACCGCTATTTTCGGGACTGGAATCCGTTGCTGGACTGGCCAGGAAGATACTTTATCCGCGGCTCCGCAGTAGCCAGCGCGCCGGCTTGATTTGAAATCCAAACGGGCGACCTGCGTTTTACTGCCAGGGGAGTCGGTGCTCTCGGTGCGCGCGGACAGCCGTTGGTGGCTCACTGCGGGGCTGCATGCTAGAGGGGAAACCAGCCGGAGCACCGCGTCTTTCCCCCCGGTTTGTGTAGCCTAACACCTTCCCTCCTGTCTGGTGTTACAATGCAACGACTCGTTTAGTCAGCGTAATCTGTATGTGTGCGAAACGCTCGGTTAAATGTGTCTGTTTCACCGCTACCAAGCCACTCACACCAACGACGATGGACTGAAATCCGCGGCGGGGGCGAGCGACACACAACCTGCCGCGATTTCCTGCGTGTAAATAAATAAATGATAGAGGATACAATGACCCTACTGTCTTTATTAGGTCGGATCATGCGTTATTTTCTGCTCAGACCGGAGACCCTGTTCCTGCTGTGCATCAGCCTGGCTCTGTGGAGTTACTTCTTCCACACGGACGAAGTGAAGACCATCGTCAAGTCCAGCCGGGATGCGGTCAAGATGGTCAAGGGGAAAGTGGCGGAGATGATGCAGAACGAGCGGTTCGGAGGGCTGGACGTCCTGGACGCCGAGTTCTCCAAGACCTGGGAGTTCAAGAGCAACAATGTGGCCGTGTACTCCATCCAAGGCCGGCGAGACCACATGGAGGACAGGTTCGAGGTGCTCACCGACATCGTCAACAAGAGTCACCCGTCTATATTTGGGATTTTTGATGGCCATGGAGGAGAGGTGAGTGGATCATGAAAGGCAGGTGTCTGTGTAGTGTCTGTGTAAGGCATTACACTCACACCGTGTCCCTCCACAACGCGTGTGTTGATACCCAGGGGACCCAAACTGAGCTGAAGGGGCCCCTAATGTATCTGGGTTAGGAAGATTAAGTTATTTAAGTGTGCATTTTAGGGGTCGACCGATATTGATTCATCAAAGCCAATACCAATACCGATTATTAGTGCTTAGTTTAATTAATTTGGAATATAACAAACTCCTAAACAAAACGTAATTTAAAAGCTTTTAGTAAATGTCCAGTCAGTAGGCTGCTGGAACTTTCAGCATCTTATACAGCAAGTTTCCTGCAACTTTTTCTTTATAATAAAGTTCAATGAAAATTGAAAAAAAGTTAACGAATAAAGATAGGTTTTACAAAGTAAAAGTTCCTCCCATGCTGACACTTTATTGCATGTATTGCCGACTGCTTTCTCTGATGTTGGTTGAGTGTAAAATACGCACAAGCACTTTACTTGTGCTTCATTCAGACACCTTTCAAAAATATTTTAATCTTTAAACTCTGAGCAAATTGGTTTGATTTCTTTTGAATAAATGGGAAAAAATGCAATAAACAAATTACAAGAAATTTGTTGATTTTCAGGAATAAATTGTTTTCTGAGAAACTGTGAGTCAACAGACAACGCCCTTCATATGGAAACAAAAGGTGCACTGAAGAAACATGACGTGCCTGCAGGGCCTGATTTATAATAGATCCATAGCCGGGCCACTTCACTGACTTCTTGCTAACCTTATGTTAGCTCTGTTTCAACAATGTTGACTGAAAAAGCGTGCATGTAGACTCATCCGTGCTGTTCTGTAATCGATTGTGTTAAATGAGCATAAAATATCAGCTCATATCGATCACAGGCCCCTAAATCGAATCTAATCGAAATTGTGGTAGACTTTGTGATATTAGCAAATATGGTATCATTGTTCAAAGTATCGATATAATATAGTATCGTGGTGAAGCCAGTGATTTACACCCATACTAATTATCATAATTATATGTTTGAAATTATTTTACCGAGTCATTTTGATTTTTAAGCAGTTTTTTTCTTTTCAGCTCATTACCCTGTTTTTTTTTGTAATACTTTCCCATTTGTGTTTTTTGTGTTTGCGGTTTTGTTTTTTGTGTGTGCTGATTTTCAGATACTTTCCTTGTGCTTTTTTTTACTAATTTCTTGCTTATTTCTGGGCCATTTCTTTTGAAGTTGCTCATTGCCTTGTTCTCATGTTTTTTTTAAAGAACACAAACCAAATTTCCCAGGTTTTAAAGGGTCAATGTCAATATTTTATTTTACTTTTTTACTCCTCTATAACATAAACTGATTATCACTATGTTTTATAGACAAAACAACTAATCAATTAATCAAGAAAAAAAGCACCAGATTAATCGACAATGAAAATTATTGTTAGTGGCAGTTTGAATGCCCAGCAAAAGGATTAGAGTCCAGTTTAAGAGTTAAATTACATCTGCTTAGCATATTCTTCAGCTCAGCTCCCTCAATTGTAACTTTACAGAACAAATGTTTTTGCCAACTAATGAATCAGGGATGGATTGGATTTATTTAATGGGATTAATGTTTAGTGGTGTGATAAATTTGTGGACATTTACAGGGTTGGATCAACCTGCCAGGGGGGCAAAAATGAGCTGCTTGGATCCTATTATAGTAACTCCTGTCATTCCTCCCACTGTTTAAACCAGAGGCTCCATAAACATCCAGTGTGTGGGATCTAGAGGGATTTATTTGTCAGAAATGGTATATAATATTCATATCTGTGTGTTTTATTGGTTTATAATTACCTGAAATAAGAATGGTTGTGTTTTCGTTACCTTAAAATGTGCCATTAATATCTTCATACGGAGCGGGTCCTCTTCCTTGGAGTCCACCATGTTGTTCTACAGTAGCTCAGAATGGACAAATGAAACACTGGTTCTGTGTTCCATTTGCATTTTTGCTTCTGCCACTGTCGTTCACCTTGATGTTTTGCACAAGGGAGAAGTTTCAGTTGTGCAACCTCACCGCCACGAAATGCCACAAAGTCCCACAAAGTCCCACACACTGTACCTTTAAGGGATCCCTTTTTTATCATTGAGTAAATAGACGACCCCTGACCAAGTAATATATTTTATGGATATTTTATAATATATATTAAATGCATAACAGTAGCATTAAAACAACTAATAAACTGTAAAGTAAGCCAGAACAGTTAACGCAATAACTGCAGGAAGTTTATGTAAAACAAGGGGTATGGATGATGAGCAGATTATTTATGTGATTGTTGAATCAGAGATTTTCTTGATATTTTTAGGAACGTCTTACGCAAGTCAGTTTTAATTATTAACATGGATACATTCTTAATAGGTTTATGTATTAGCTTTAGTTGATTTATTTGGTTGCATACTTTTATAATGCAGTACCGGGCTGTTCAGCAGCTTGTGAGGAGTCTGAGAATAAAACTTGTGTTCAGGTTCTCACTGTGCACTTATCCTGTTTTTTTCTGTTTTTTTCTGTTTATATCCTGAGCAATCAACTTGAAAAATAAGTTGGGTTTTTTTGTAGAAATGAATGAAATGCTGAGATATAGGCGTACTGTATATACTTTTTCTTGCATCCCTTAATATCAAGAAGGCCTCATGACCCCCATGTTAAGCTTTCACGAACCCTAGTGGGTGACAAGACCCAAACAATGTGTATGTTTTTTTCCCAACTACCTAGACCCAGATTTGTTGTATGATCATTTGATTAAACACATATTGATTCAGGAATATGTAACAAATGAGCACAAAACTATCATGCTGAAGGTCTTCATCATTCATTAAGGTCCCTCTGTAAGACAGACAGAGCCTCAAGGACATGTAAAGCAGGACCCACTTTGAGGCCATTAATTGATTTTGTGTGTTACTGAAGTGGTGCATGTCCCCATACAAGGTTAAACCAGGTGACACCCTATAAGAATGGAGATATTTGGGCCTCTGGAGGCAAATGGTAATGCAACCTTGGGCATTTGTCATAGAGTATTTGTGCATAAGTGGAGCACGGGGGCCAGGATGCCCCACTGTGTGTATGGATCCCATAAATTCTTACTGGAGCCCTGCACAAACATTCACCCGCACTTAATCAGCAAAGTGACTGAATCTTGTCTATTTAAAACTTAAAATCATGCCAGAAATATCCATCTCTTGTGTTTTTTGGCCAAAACATTTTTAGGATGCAGACAGCATAGGCCCCATGGTCTAAGTTGATTATAGCTAGAAGGATGAGGATGAACTCGAATCTGTGTGCTTCAGAAGCATAATCAGCTAGCTGAGCTCATGAGCAAAGCATAACTGGTGTGGTTCATTAGTTTACTGATTTGCTGGTCACTGTCCACTTCGAGTCGAAGCTTGTTTGCAGCTAAGAAATCTGCTTTTCTGTCTGCTTCCTTGGTGGTAACTAATGTTGTTTCTTAACATGAACGTGGCAGTGCGTTCAGGGCAGCAAGGGAATTACAAAACACAACGAGACCCTTAAAAAGAAAAGTTGTCAGCTAAAGGGACAAACAGCATTTGAGATGACGCCACGGTTAGACGGGAACACACAAACACTGATTTATCATGAAGTCATGGCAGGCTTGAACACTGGCATTGTTTCCTGGGACTTAAATTTGACTTCAGCTCACTGTACTGCTACAACAGAGCCACATAAAAACACACACAAACTGTAAGTGGTAAGGTATCCCATTTTCCTCTGTCTCTTTTCTTCTCTGTACTTTAGCTTGTACATTAAACATTACACACTTTCTGATCTGTCACTTCTGGTTGCTGAGGAGCTCCGTGCTGTTTTTGGGGCCTGATAGAAACTGTCTTCAGTTTGACTGCTGTGGTCTGATTGAGGCTGAACGATAACATGCTAAAAATAGGCCGCCAAAGGCATAGGGGATAGCTGTTCTTTTAGGGGAAATTAAATTTTAGGCCGTGCTGCTGACTGCTGCAGCTTTTGACCAAAAGTGGTCATTGGATTGTTTTTCCCCTGCGGCCTTTTTCCTCATGCTTCTTCCCTCTGTGGAGTTCCTTTTTCAAGACCGGTGACCTAACCTGTGAGCCCTGCTGCAGCTACCACACATATGGATGAGATACTTGCAGAAATAAATAGTGAATAGGAGGTATATGTGAGAGAAAAGGGAGAAAACGAGTGGGAGAGCTTCTCTGGTGAGAGTAAGAAGACAGGGTTCAGATTCGCCCATGCATGTGGGCGAGAAGCTGTTTTATCACTGCATGTCCATGGGCAACAATTTGGTCTGTTTTCATTCCCACGCCCTCTTTTGATGTGTGTGAAAGGCTTGCCAGACAGCAGCCTTTCGGAAACAACTTCCTCTCTTTAGCGAATCTGGATTTTTGTGTGCTAGAGGGCATTGAATAAAGCAGAGGGATGCTGTGCGGCCCAAGGCAACACCAGGAATACTGGCTGCCTCAGCTGGCTAGTTAGTGAGGTGTCAGCCGCTTCCATTTCTCTCCACACACACGCTCTGCTCATCCAAAGCAAAGACACAGTCATTAAAGAAATGTCGGACTGGTGTCAACATCTATCTAGCATCCAAGACTTTGCATCAACATCTACAGGTCTTGGCCGCTGTTTACAAAGCCTGTAATGGACGGAAATGCAATTTTCACTGGAGAATGTGTGCCAACTAATTAGAGCAGAGATCCAACATAAGCATCAAGGGAAGAGGACGTGGATCCAAATGCAGTTGGACCTGCATTATTTTCTTATTATCACTTAATCTGCTGGTTATTTTCTCAATTGTATCACCCAGATGTGCTCACGGCTGATGGTTAGCTCTACTCCGCTGCGCCGCTCTGAGGACAAACAGTAGGGGGACGTTATAACGCAGTCTCTTTCAGCGCCCATAACTGTATTTTATAGCCCTTAGATTTTGAAACCAAGTTTTTTGATGGGGGCTTCAATAAATCAATACCAAATCAAATTCAATAAATAGCAATGTTTACAACTATTTTTGTTTTATTTTTTGCACAATTAAAAAAAAAATCCTGGCCCTTCCAGTGTTGACATCACTTTTTAATCATCTTCCCAGACCTAATAAACACAGAGCCTTTGGTTTTGACCCACAATGACTAAAAACATTCACCTGGCTCATGAAGAAGAACAGGATATTGAAATGTTCTGCCTCTGGCTGTGAACTGTGTTCATAAAAACACACTTTAATGCAACTATCCAGTAATGGGGCTGCATTTTGCTGATGTTTAAAGGCTTAATTTGTGTCCTGTGAACTAACTAACTTTTTGGCACTTTAAGTGTAAAGTCGTTTATTTTTATTTTTGTTGTATTTTATTTGAAGAACCACTAGAAGACACTTAAATAAAATATACTTGCTGAAAGGACACATTTTGCAATCTTTTTGAGTTGTTATAAACTTAACTGGTTAGCCTAAATTGTCTGGAATTGTGGTTAATTGGCATGAATTTATTTATTTGGTGCCAGAAAAAAACAGGTGATTATAAAATAATAAAAGCATAGCCATAAATAATGTATTGCATTTCTAAACACTGGACTTTTGAGTAATTAAAACAATTTTCAGTTTGAGATCATTTGCTCTCTTCCTTAGCCATACATCTTCAAGTTATTGCAAATGCAAGTAGCAGGTGTTGTGAAAGAGTACAGGGCATAAACTGAGTTGTTGAAAGCTAAGAATAACAGCGCCTGACATAATTACTGTATCAACAGTGCTGACTGTCAAAGCAAAGATATTTTCCACTCTGGGCTTTTTAAAATCACACTTAATGCATCTTTAATGAAAGCCTTTATCGCTGCTTCTCTCATGCAGGTTTAGACACAGTTAGCTGTTTTTAAAACAGAAGAGATCACACCAATCTAATGTCTGTGCATCAGTTATGCAGCTTGAGCCACA
The DNA here is from genome assembly GCF_008729295.1 of Plectropomus leopardus. Classification (NCBI taxonomy): domain Eukaryota; kingdom Metazoa; phylum Chordata; class Actinopteri; order Perciformes; family Serranidae; genus Plectropomus; species Plectropomus leopardus. The sequence goes on from NC_056467.1 coordinate 20,302,592, forward strand.
TGTACAGATTATGATTAAAGGGACATAGTAGATGTATTTTTTCACTTTTGGCAGAGGCAAAGTAGCTATTTCACCCTGTTTAATGCTACGCATTACACATGACGCAGATGTTGTTTGGTTCTGTAGAAACAAAACTGGTGTACTGAAGGGTCTTTACTGCGATCTTGTTGTTGGATCTCTGTGTGAAAATGCCTTTTTTTTTTTCACTCCATGTTTTTCTAGTCATACACACCCCGCCCCACAGTTTGAACCATTCTGCTTAGCTAAGATCTTCTCCACTTGGCTCTAGCTGAATACTTAGCATGCAAACTTGAGAGTGGTATTGATCTTATAGCGGATAAATGTATTTCCTTAAATATCAAACTATACCTAACTTTGTCAATATGCGTTTGCAGCATAGTCGGGGGGGTTCAAATTTTGGGATCCCAGGATGTGAGTTCAGCATGTTGGAAGATAAAAAGTTAAGGGAGCCAGTCAGTTTATTACCAGAAAAATCTGAATAAATCTAAATAACACATGGAAATGTTCTTTTTTTCCTTCTCTATCTCTCTGCACCACACACCCACTCACACACACCAACGCAAATTCAATTTTCAAGTGTTAAAAATCAGTTTTTAATGTGAACACATCCATCGGCGGTCTCGGCCATATTAGATGATGGCTCAGGGAGGGGATTTATCTGTTAAATGGAGATTGATTTTTAGCTGACACATGGGAATAACCTGCATGAAAGTGATAGCCCTGGGCTCTCCATCCATAGAATGGCAACATGCGCCATTTGTTCCTTACCGGCGTGTAGAGAGCCAGCCATACTCTGCTCCTCCCTGCCTCACTGTCAGGTTGTGACTTCAGGCGTTGCAAAATTACCTTAACTGTAGAGTACAGAGAAGGCATTCACTACAAGGCTGTTTAACTTGAGTGTGGGGGCTGCCTCTCCTCTTCCTTTTAGATTTTGTTCTGTTGATTTCTTTTTCTATCATGGCTCACTCTTTCATGTAGTTTCGATCCACGGTGTTTGTTTGTGAGTGGGTTGTGATGGATATATAGTCTAACTGTGTAGGAGGTGATGGGAGAGCGCAGAGTAAAGTAGAAGTAAAAAAAAACACTAACACCACAGGGACAATGACCAGTTTTAAAGGAATCCTCTCTGTCTTTATTCAGCTCCTTGCTTGTCCTTCGTTCACCTTTGCTTCAGATTCAGGCTGAATGGCTATTTCATTTTCAACTTCATTATTCATTTCTTGAATTGCAAAGCAGATGGGACTTTTGGGAGCTGTTACAGCAGTGGTGCAGAAAAGTTCACCTTCTTTGCCATTTCACAATGAAGGACTTTTTATAGTCAGTAAGGCTGGTGTTTGAATTTGAGATATTTTAATGTGTTTATGCGCATGTTTGTGTTTTGCTCCAGGAGCATGGGGCTGGTTACATAGTTTAGATACTAAGCAGTTTGAATTCCTCCAGAGTTTGCTCTCACTTGAGAGATGAAAGAAAGCCGGCATGTGACTAATTGCACTGTTGGCATTACAGGATTAGAGAGGGAGCAAACTAAGAGGGGTAGCGTGTGAAGACCAAGGACAGCAGTGTGCGTGTGTGTGCGTGTGTGTGTGTGTGTGTGTGTGTGTGTGCGTGTGTGCGTGTGCGTGCATGAATATTTATGTGTGTCTTGGAAGCTTGCATAGGAAGGTTCACTGCTTCTCCTTCATGGACATTGAGGATTCATATGGAGATGAGAGGGGCAGTGTGGCGTTATCGGATCTTCCAGGGAAAGATGACTTCTCTGGAAAATGCCAAAGGCCTATCAGGAGCAGAAACCTGCTTCACACTATTTCACATCACATCATCTCTCAAAAACAAATGAACACGGTCATTTAAACTTGTAAAAACACTGAATAAAGTCATTTTATATTAAAAACTACAGTGGGAGATGCAAAACCGCGAGTGGCCCTAGAGCCAATGTTTGGTTTGTCCATTCTTAGCTACATAGCACAATCCATAGACGAGGACCCGCTTTCTGTGTACATATGAGCGGCTCATTCTAAGGTAACAAAAACACAACATATTGTTACTTTCAGGTGTTAATACACTAAAGAACATTGTTATTATATTTCATTTCCTCATAATATATCCCTTAATCCTACACACTGGACCGTTAAAAGGAGATAATGTCTGTGTGTGTGTGTGTGTGCGTGCGTGCGTGCGTGCGTGCGTGCGTGCGTGCGTGCGTGTGTGTGTCTTTCTGTCTTTGTGTCTTTGCTGCTTGTTTCCGCTGCCCCTAAGTGGTTGACGAATCAGTTATTGCTGGTTTAAGGACATAAAATCTCTCTGCTGATGTGGTGTCACCAACTCATTCCCCGCTACAAACTATGACATGACTATGACTACAGCGAAGAGTATCACCAGGCTCAGGCTGAAGAATCAGCAGCAGGGCTACAGTCTTTTACTGAAGTGTCCTTGAGTACGACTAAATTCCTGGCCACTTCAGCAGTTTACTCAACACTTGTCCTGTAAAGGACAAAAAAGAAGAACTATTAAAATAAGGATCTGCAAAATTGCTCATTACTACTGTTATCTATCTGTGCCCACTTTTGTCACTGGTGGCAAAAGATGACGCTCAACATTTCAGCCCTTCCTTGATGTCAAGTGAAGCAGAAAGTCGAAAGCACACAGGAGGTCATGTTCTGCTGGAAAATACTACTGCAGCAGAGCAGAGACCGCAGAGCTTGAGGACTCTGCTGAAAAGTCTTCTGACCTTTTGGTAATTTGTCCCCGGTGGTGAGGTTTGTTTTCCTTGTAGCGAAAGGACTGTCGGAGAGCAAGTCCTGGAGTGAAACACACCAAATAAATAGATGAATGGGGCTGGTGCCTGTCATGCAACCTAAATGTTAAGCCCTGGAGTAAACATCTGTAATCTCTTCTTTTCCACTATCATCCTTTTCCATTTAATTATATTTTGCCTCTGCGTATCTTGGGATGTAAAAATCATGGACTCGTTTACGATCAGAGCATTTAGGAGGTTAAAAGGAACATGCTCTTCTCTGGTTTAATAGGTGTTTGTGACTGTGTGACAGGATCGTGTGTGTTTGCCAACAGCGTGTAGCACCAGATAAGAGTGCCTTCTTCAGCCTCAGTGTGCCGTCCTTCCCTGCTGGCAGGGACTGCTCAATAATTTAACACCCTCTCTGTCAAACACTTCTACTAAAACCCCCTGACTAAATATACATGCACCTCCAAGGAGAAGGAAGCCACAAGGTCATTGTTCGCACACGCGTCACATCACTGCGTACTGTTTTCTGGGAAAGTTGTTTGTGACGTTGGACCTTCATGCTTCTCTTTGTCCTTCTCCACTTCTCCCACTCCTCTCCCAGTGGGGCTAGTTTGAGCTGACATGGTGCTGAAAGGTGGGTTTGGTAATGGAGCTGTTGTGTTTGGTTGCCAAATCCCCCTATTTGTCACCCCACATCACCCTGTTTTCTCTTTTCACCTATTTTCCCCTCCTCCCTCCACCCTCTCTGTTTCCTAAGGGGGCTGGCAGCGAATGAATGGACCACAAAAATGCCATCACCAAGGCCATGTCAACCTGCTGTCCCCCCATTATAGCATCTCCTCAGACCCCACTGTGTCCACACTTGCCTCGGCTGCTTGCCACGCTCAGTCGCTTCTACCCCATGCAACGTGTTCCCTATTTAAATGCCAAGCATGCTGCTTGTGTTGGAAGTGTAGATTTGAAATCCAAATCTAAAGGCTACAATTCTGGCTCTGACTGCATAATGCTCGCCTACAGCAGTGCTATATTTGTCCAAAGCAGCAGTGCTATTAGATTGTACAGTCTTATGTGTGTTTTTTTGGTCTGCAGCTGATTAGCAGTCTCTAAATCAAATCACATGGCTGGAATTGGCTTGGCTGCTCGGTCTAATCTACACATTTGTTTTGAAAGGGGGACATTCTTCACATAGAAAGCAGTTATGTAAAATGCTGAAATGAAAGAATGCATTTTTTCCCCTTTCTTGAGTATCGTCTACAATTTTAATCTGACTATAGGACTTTCTTTGCCAGCACCGGCTCCACAATAGTTTGTTTGTTTGTGTGTGATTGGGAAAATAGATGAGTCAGTCAGCCTGCTCTCTGCCTTGGCAGCAAAGGATGGCGGCAGAAGAATGTTGGCTGAGAGAAGGTAGCAAGTCGCAGCTGTTCAGAGTTAGCAACATTGGTGTGATTGTGTGTGCAAAAGAAAGCGGGCCGTGATTTTTTTGTGACGCTTGCAGTTGTGGCTCTTCCTCTTGTCTCGCTGGCCAGATGGACCTGTGGGTAGGGCAGGTGCATCCTGGTAGACGGAAACAGGCCTCCTGCTTGTGTTTTGTCTGTCGCTGTGTTGATTTTAAGTTGTAGAATGATTTTTCTATACTCTGAATGTATGATTCCACGTCCACATGTTGGTATATACGTGAAAAAGTTTGTATTCTGGAGCCGGTCTGCCACACACATGTGTTCCAGAGCCTTCCAGACATCGATCCATCCAGACAGGAGGAATGCAGCCGATATGAATGTTTGATATTTGCACATGGTTTCTATTCACTGTGAGTTACGAACCTTCAAATCCACTCTGCGGTGAGCCAACCCTGAGCCAGGTTGTCTTTAATTTACGCTATGACGAAGGCTCCCTGGGATAAGAAAGGATCGGACTCCAAAGCATGTCATTAATTTGTGCTTGTGATTAAAATTGGGAGGAAGAGGGATCTAATGTGCACATAGGTCTGTGTGTGTGTGTGTGTGTGTGTGTGTGTGTGTGTGTGTGTGTGTGTGTGTGTGTGTGTGTGCGCGCGCGCGCACGCACTGCATGCATTCTTAAGAGTTTGTGTGATTGTTTGTGCACCAGGGTCTTGCTGGATCTCTGCCATGTACTGTTGATTATGGCCCTTTGAGATTTATGACCCTCAGAGTTTTTTTTCGGCCTGTTGTTTTCCTCTGTGGTTCCCTCTTTTTTTCAGGGCGCTTATTGAGAAGGGTGGTGCTAGGGCAATCTAACACTGGTAAAGTTTTCTGGTGAACCATCTGCTGTGTAAGGGTTAGACAAAGTTGTTGGTCCTAAGGAGAAAGGGTCAATGACATGAAGTGCATATTTTTGTGTCCGAGTCCATTATTTTTAAAAAACATAATTTAATCTTTTCATGACATCTATCACTTTATTCTATAAAGCCTATTTATTTTCAAACATTTTTCAGTAAATTCAAATAATTATATTCTTTTATGTTTTGGCTTCTCAAACCCCTAAGATGTCAGGTGGTGCAATTGTCCGAGCAAGTGAGCAGACTAAGAAAACTATTAAAAATGTTATTTTAAAAATGATAAATTCAAAATAGAATACTCTGGCATTATTATATGTTTGAAGTCTTTAGGATAATGTTTTTTTTCTAATATCAATAGTTTTAAAGCTGTCAAAATAACTGCAAAACTTTTGTCCAGCAGTTTACATTTCCTAAATGTCAGGGTCGCGCAACCATAAAAATTGGACTTTTATTTTGAATTGAAGAGACAATAGCTGTAAACAGGATATTGCATCAGCCAGAGGACCCCAAGTGACCCTTGGGACTAACTAAGGTTTGTAGCTCTCTGTCAAATACTGATAAAAATAACTACTTTCAACTCATATGTAGGCTGGTACACTTTCCATGTCAGGTGGTACAACCAATGTAAAATTAGAAAAATGTTATTTTATCATAAAACTCTTTATTTTTTAAAAAAGTGCTCTGTTTGAACTTCATGACAAGGGTAGAATCTAATGCTAGCATCCAAACAGAAGCCTGTTTAATTTCAGATCAGTTACAATGGTCAGGTGGTGCAACCAGTTAGTCAGGTGGCACACCTGCAAGGAATGCCAATATATAATGACACTTATAGATAGATAGATAGATAGATAGATAGATAGATAGATTTTATTGATCTCAAAACTGAGAAATTGGGGTGTAGCAGCGCCATACAAAATGTTTACTAGTTTTAAAAATCAGCATGAGGCGTGCATTAACAATGATCCAGCTGCAAGGGAAGCATCTCTTGCAAAAAGAAAAGAGAGGTAATACATCTAGACACAACACAACAGTTCATGTTATAGTTATTATTATTATATTAGAACTTTCAGATTCTTAATGAGAATTTGTCAGTTTATTAATTCTTGTGTTTTATAGTTATCAGAGGACATCGTCTTTTTTTTCTACGCAGCTGAAGTGCTCAAAGTGATTGCAGAGCCAGAGCCTCTCAGTTCACGGCACACACGGCTGATGCATTTAGACTGGGAATACTTTAATACACAAAACTGAGATGAGATATTGTCTACCAGTGTTGACCCAGCATTTGAAAATGTTCCGATTTTGTTAAAAGATGCTTTGTTGTTGCCATTTAGCATAGTGTTATAGTGTTGTATCGAATGTGATCTTATGTGAAGTGTTTTTGATGGGTTAGGGTTAGGGTTAGGTCTCTATTTAAGAAAACTTAAATAGAGACTGATGACTAAAACACGGTACTATTTGAAATGAAAATGCATTTTTTCAGCATATTTCATGTCATAACTAATGTTGTCAGGTGGTACAACCAATTTAAACCAATAAATGGTAGGTTAAAGTGACCAAATGGTTTCTAAATGTAATGTGTGTAGTTATTATAGTGAATATATGAATTTGTGTATTTGTGTAATTATTTTCCTGTCTTTAAATGTAAAATTGGATGTTAACGATACTTAAAATCTAACATACAGAATGTAAAAATCATAAATTATTGTAAAAAAAACCAAACACAATGATAAAATAGTAATGTGTTACCCAGTGTAGAAACCCTAAGGGATAGTTGCCAAAGAATTAATCTTAAAATAAATATTGGGAATGTATATATTTTTTATAAATATTTGTTTGCGCCACCTGACATTTTTTTTTGTCGTGAAGTTAAAAATACCGTTAAAAAATGAGTTAAAACAGTTAGAAAAGATATTCAATAAATGAGACTTGTTCAAACACATTGTTCTGGACTCAAAAATATGCATTACATCTATATTGAAAATACTTTTTAGAATACCTTTTTAGAATCTTTATATGTCATTGACCCGAAAACAGATTAGGTTGGAGAGAGAATGAAAAAGACAAAGCAAGGAAGCGGGATAAGGAAGCAGATTGAGAGTAATTTGCAGACAGATTGCAAACGAAGTCCACATGTTCATCAGGGTAACTGCAGTAAATAAACTTAATCTTCCTATGGGATTTAAAGTTGATTCCAGTCTGGATTTGTCTGACCTTTTCTTTGTAATCCTGAACCAAGTCAACAGTGGCTAAAGGCCACAACTAGCAGCTAAGTGTAAAAACCCGCACTTAGCCTGTTACTGACTGGGACGTGGCTATCTACTGGCTGCTAGAGCTTAATGTTTGAGGCCTCTGGAGGTATCGTTGGCCTCAGTCAGAGTATCAGAAATGGGTTGTTCACTTGCTCTGACCTCAGTGACATAACGGCTCTTTCTGTTAACATCCAAGTTTTTATGCTGGCATTAGGTTTTTGCTGGTATGAACCATTATAGTACAGTTATTCAGTTTAAAATGATCATTGTACCATACTATACAGTTAATAATAGTAGTTAATGCTTACATGGATTTAGAGCATATGGTACATGTATGGCTGGCAAGATGAATCACACGAACACGTGTTCACACACACTTCTTTTACTGTAAAAACAAAAGAGCTGAATGCTTTTTAGTCAGTGCCCAAATCAGTTTTCTTATGCTCCTTGTTCGACACCATTACCCTAAAATTTCCAAATAGCCCATAGATTAAGAAATAGTAATCCAATATAACTCAGTATTCTCAGACAAAGACATTTAAACACAGTCACAGACCTAGTTTTCTTGACTATAAACAGTTTGACCACCTGTGACAGGCTTACAGATGTGATAGCATTGTGTCAAAAAAGTCACAAGTCTTATTGTGTCATATTTGACAAAGATGACCTCTCCCAAAAGCAGACTTCCAGGTATGCCAAAGGAAACTGGCACATATCACAAATCTACAATTAGGTTGGCAAATCACCTGTAAATTTTAGGTCACAACTTAGCCATCTTGCACAGTATTCCTTATCTAGCTATTATGGCTAATATTACTTTGACCTGCATTTTAAAACTGTATTTTTTATGCTAGTAGATTGCCTATGTCCTTTGCGATAAAGGAAGTCAAAAACAGCATTTATTTTTATATTAGGGCTGCAGCAAGCAATCGTTTTCAGTAGATCATTAACTACTTCATAAAGTGTCAGAACAACAGTAGGAAATGCTAATTTTCATCCAGAGTGATGTCTTTGAACTTCTTAAGTTATTCAACCAATAGTCCTGACCTCCAACATGTTAATGTTACCATCATATAATACAGGCAGAAACAAGAAAAGAATTGGAGAAGGTAGAATTGGAGAACTGGTTTGTTTTGCTTGAAAAATGACTCCTGTAATCAGTCATCATCAATCATAAATAGTTAATACATTAATCGACTCCTCCGTTCAGGCTTTCCCTATATGGCTATGGCAGGTCATTGCATTAAAGATTGCTTTTAAAATTGTATGTTGATCTGATAATAACTTCAAACAGCCACAGACATTGCGGTGCATCACCCATTAGGATAACAGTATACATCAGATCCAGTGTGCTGGTAAATGGGTCTCAGCTAAAGGAGCTTTGCAGTGTGTGTGTGTGTGTGTGTGTGTGTGTGTGTTTGTGTGCGTGCGTGCGTGCGTGCGTGCGTGCGTGCGTGTGGAGGTTAACGGGCTGGTGATGGCTCAGAGTGGGAATGGGAAGTTTAGACGCAGATAAGCGGTGTTGGTAATTGATTAGTGTGGTGCAGAGGAAGCTTACGGTGATGTGAGCTAATGCTAACAGCTCAAGGCTCTTAGGATCCCTGCTCCCTTCCTGAGAGCGTCTCTAAGCCGAGGCTAAAAGGAGTGGAAGAGACAGCAGGGCAGATTAGATTTACACTAATCCCACTGGGGAGATTGGGACTATACGTTTTCTCCGTGGATTCCTTTTTTTTCACCATCCCTCTCCCACTCATCTGTGTTTCTCCCAATGAATTCCTCCTCCTGTTGGACTTATCGGTATTTTTAGATTTTCCTCCCCTTCCAGTGCGTGCACATCCAGTACCTGTATTTATTTGTTATACTGAGAAGGCTGTATGTTGCCTTCTTCCTGAGTTGATTTAATAAGCTTATCCAGCAGCAGAGCTGGCAGCCATACTTACAGCTGCTCCAAGGAGGAGAGATGCTTCATTGAGAGTGAGAGGAGAGCCAAAGGATGGCATGGATGATAAGTGCCCTCAGTCAGGTCAAGAGAGAGGAGAACAGAGGGGGAAAGATGTCGAGAGGAGAAAAGAAGAGAGGGATTGACAAAGCAGCCAAAGAAATAAAAATGCTATAGGCTTACAGAAATGAAGATAGTGGAGGCTTAAAACTGGTGTTTGGAGGTAGAGAAAAGGCAAGGAAGGAGTTATTTCTTTCAGAGAAGATGAGGATAAAAACATGGATGCTGAGAGGCGATGCCGTGCCCATAGCCTTAAGATTTTCCAGGCTTGCACTAACTCGTGTTAGACAGAAAGTTTGTGTAGATTCAGTAGCTTAAAGAGTGCGTGTGAAGGGAAGAGTTGACAGATAGAGGCTAAACATACTTTAACTGTACAGCACACTGTGAGTTAGATTGTGTATGAAGTGCCAGTTTTTTTCATCTTTTGATCTGTCAGACTGAAGGCCACGGCACCATGGGGCAGTTCTTCCCCCGAGAAAGCATGACATACTTTTCCACCTCTTTCTTCTGTTTTTCATCTCCTCTCTCACACTTGCTCTCTGTCTCTGTTGACCTTTTCCCCACAGTAACTGTGTCTGTTTTCTCTCCCTCTCTTCTCCTCCCTCCTACATCTTCATCCACTCCCCTTCCTTCCGCCTTACCTACTTATCTCTTCTTGCCCTTCTCTCCGTCTGACCCCTCTCTGATCTCTTCTGTCCTCGGAAATCAAAATCTGTCATTCACCCTGAGTGCGTCCAAGTCAGAATTGTCAAGGGAGTGTAATCGGAGATATGTGAGGAAGTAGGAAGACAGAGATTCCTCCTTGGGATCACACATTTAATTGGACTATTGAATTATACTAGGGCTGAAGGATATGTCTCAAAAAAAATATTTCAATATTTTTAGACTATATGGCAACGCACAAAATATATCTTGAGAGTTGAAATCTCTAAACTACTGTAGTCTACTAAAATACCAAATTGTTAAAAGTACTGATATAATTAAGTTCAGTAAAATACTGTTATATTTAAGTTAAATAAAGTATTTTTATAATTAATTAAGTAAATCAATGCTGAAGCACTGGTAATTTTGTTTTGGAGTACATGGCTCGTCTCAGGCCGGAAGAGTTGATATTTTTGATGTGAACTTGAAGCTTCAGGTCAACAGTTGTTAGTAGAAAATGGATCTGTTACCACAAAGCCTTTTATCATGAGGATTTATTCATTGGGATCTGTAAATAAACTCACAGCTCTCTAGTTAATATAGTATTTGTAAGTTGCACTGGTGGTACATGCTCACAAAATGCAAGTAGTTGCGGTCTGGAGCTCTGCAGATACAAAAGTACATGCCTCACCTGCTTACACTGTCATTAAACTCATATAGTTAAACAGTTGCTGCAGCACCTCCACATATGATGATTAAAAATTATTTAATGTAAGTTGGAAACAAACTAACAGCTCTCCATTTCATATATTAATAGTATGTAAGAGGTGCCCTGGTGCTCGATGGTAACAAAATGTGACTGAATAGTAGCTATCTGGAGCTCTACGGATACAAAAACACAAGTCCCGCCTGCTTGCTGTTGCTCAAGAGAAAGTGGTCTATATGGGTGAAGGAGCTTCTGTGACTAATCTTGTTTGTAAGAGAGAGCAAGAGAACTAAATCACCAAAGCTAGACTCATGCCAGTGGCTTAAAAAAATGACAATTTATCATCGATGTTCCAAATATAGTAATTTTATAAATTTCACAAGCCGCGATACACCAAGTGTATTTGATCTATCGCCCAACCCTTTACTAAACAGGTGTTAAGGTTGTGATCTGCATAGCGTGGTGTCCCTGGTGTGGTAAATGTTAAGAGTGAGCTTACTGACAGTATGTAGTATATCAGATATTTCCCTTTTTGCCTGAGGTGTCTGGATTTGACTGTCGCTCCTTTTATAGAATAAAAAGTCTTTTCTGTTTTCCCCATTCCTTTTCTTCATGTCTTCTCTGACCTTTTGCTCTATTACCTTATATATCTCTCCCCACCTCGCTGTATCCATTTCCCCTCTTGTCCTTTTCTACCTCTGTCTCCCTCTTCTTCCTCACCCCACCCTCCCTCCTCACCCCTTCCTGCAGAGTCACCTTATCTCTCTGCAGTCTGTCTGACTTATTTATCACTGCTCTGAAATATTAAAGAGTCTGCTGCCTCCAGTCCTGAGGGAAGTCCATGACTTTTTACTTACAACACGTGCACGTGCAAAGACATACACAAAATCCTAATGTCTTCTGCGGATGGCACATGTTGTGCAGCACTACACCGTGCACAAACTACACGTCGTTTTTCAGTTTTAGAGTCGTCTCCTGCAGACTGACAAAGTGAACACAGAATCCTGACAGAGTCTGCTCCTTTGGGACCCTGTATGCATGTAGACTGTCAGAAAGCCTTTTTGCATGTGTGAGTGGCTGTCAGTCTTCTATATGCATGCCAGTTCCATGACACCAGTTAACATTAGTTTGTCTTGCAATACAATGAGTTACGAAAGCTGAAATAATTAGTGGACTAAACAATTAGTCAGTCATCAGAAAAATATCTGCAAACTGTCTGATAATTCAGTAACTGTTTCAAGATTGTTTTCCAACTAAAACTTTTAAAACTTTTGTGGTTCTTGCTTCTATAGTGTATAACATTCATATCTTTGTGTTTTGGACTGTTAAGCCCCTTTCCCATTGGACAAAAAACCCACTAACAACCACTAACATTTTTCTTTTGTAAATATTGGCAAAGGTTACAATCAACTTTCATTCCTTGGACAAATAATAGTGGTGGGTGTTCATCAGCTCAGATTAGAAGTGACGGAAATATGATACCTGGGTGGACGTGCTACTTAGCCCCTTTTTCCAGTGCAATGCAATGACACTCCACCACAGAATACCATCTGTCTCCATTCAAGCAGTGCTCTGACAGCTTGTTAGATTAGTCGCCACCAAAGGCAACCTCAAAGGCTGAAAAATGACGGCAATCGCGATGGGCTAAAAACCAGAGGCAAGCAGCAAGCTCCTGCAGTTTATCGACTGGCCACTTGAGGCTGGCTCCATAGCTAAAAATAAAGGGTCAATCCCCTTAGACCTCAACTTAAATGCCCAACTTAACAGCAGAAGTAAACATGTTTACAGCCTGGTACAAAAAATAGTTTTGGTCTCTATAGCTATCTGTGACAACTGTACAGGGGGTACATTTTTTTATAACTTTTATTGGGGCCCAAAGTTATGCATATTTAAAGGCGGGGCCACTTGAGTGACAGGCAGTCTGTGTGGTGTGCTAGTCGAAATAGTCATTTTGGCTTCAAAAAATCAACAGCTGAAGTGCCAAGCACAAGACTTCAAAACGGCAATCCACAAACCAATTTGTGATGTCACGGTAGCTACATCCATTATTTATTCAGCCTGTGGTCACCACTGAGTTTGAGAGAGAGACTGAATAAGAAACACAAAACATCACTATCATTTTTACTGACCTCCATCCTGCTTTCTACTGTTTCTGGCGCTTTTCGTGTTGAATATCACACACCAGAAAAAAAGAAATTCATACACATGTCTACTGCAAAGCAGTGTACAAAGCAACTGGCTATGAGAAAGGAGTCTATAGCCTATTTTAACATTTGAAGATGTCCCTAACTGTCACTGCAATTTACACTTTTTTCTGACATTTTCTAGTCCAAACAAGTGATCAATGAATTGAGAAAACAATTAGCAAGTTAATTGATTTTGAAATTAATTGTCAGTTGCAGCCCTAATCCTGAATCATTGGCACAGCGGTTACTCTAATAGCTGCTTGGTGGTGACTTTAAGGCCTTATTGGAGTAACTGTGGAAAAAGCTTTTCTCAGTCTATATATTATTCCACAAGAAATCAGGGCCTCGGTAGTTAACTTTAGCTCTTTTAAAGGATCTTAGTGTTAATTTGATAGTATTATAGTATTTTTAATACATAATAAAGTCTTGAAAGAGTACTCTACTTTAAAACTGTTAAGTCAAGTCATTATTTTTTATATTGTCCAAAATCACAAATTAGCTTCAAAGTGCCTTACAACTTCAACAACATACAATAACCTCTATCTCTAAACCAACAGATCAGAAAAGGAAAAACTCCCCTTTAATAAGACAAAAAAAGAATAACATCAATCACCTGCATAAAGTGGGAGACTGAGAGGTTAATTTAAACAAAAGACTGGGAAAGAAATGGATGCAGCAAAGCCTAAGATATCCTTCTTCTATTCTTAGCAGGCAGTCCCTTGGGGGGGCAGTGGTGTCTAAGGCTGGAAATAGTGAGCAGGCCAAAGTGGAGTGGGTCTGCTCCATGATGATGCTGCACCTGCTGTGGAAACTGGGCTGCCTTGGAGACCTGTGGCCTGACGCCTGCTGGCTCTGCCATAGCGCCTGCAGCAGCCCCCTCCTCACCACACGGGCACAACAACAAATGTACAGGCTGTCAAGAGCCTGCAAACCAATAGTGAACAAAAATGATTAGAAGCATTTTTAATCCAAAATTATTCCCTACGCGGGCAAGCTTATTTAGCATGTAAGTGTCGATTCCATTCATAAAGGCAGAGTTGCTGGATGGGTTCCACGTAAAGCTTATTGAACGTGGCCAGCCCCAATGCCCACGGTTTAGTTCTGAGCTGTAATGGGCAACGTTTGGGATTGTTTTGGAAAGTGGGCACTGGGTTTGTTCTTTGGCTACACATCCTGTCCTCATTATGTTGTATGGGAACTTGGCTGTGCCGAAGATTTGAGCCATCATGGAGCAGCATGTGTCATCGTCACCACCTCACCATCTGTCATAATACTGTTTACCACTCAAATCAATTTGACCCGAGGGAGTGAGTTAAGTTTAAGGTATAACTAAAGGAAAATGAACATCAGTGGGTCACTGAGAAATTTGGTGTGCTGCTTCCAGACAGATGTGAGTTCAGTCAGTGCCTTGTTTTCTAATTGGATTGAAGAAGACTAGCGTTAGAAGACACTGAAACAGATTTTTTTATTTTTCAGACTCATCCATTACTCTCAGCTAGTGTGGGAAGGGACAAGCCTGTCACACAAATGTTATGCAGGGTCTACCTCTTTCGCTGTCCTTGTATCTGGCATGACTCACATGCTGAGAGTTCCTCTTTTAAGTTAACTCAAATCTCCCAGTGCAATCCCGCTGTATTCATAGCTCCATCGTGCAAAGCCTTGTCCCCATACGCACCCAGCAATCCACCTCGCATCAGAGTCCATTGAATCTAATCAATGCTCTGATTGATGGAGGTCCCACAAAGTGATGCACGCGCACACACAAAGCCTTTATATTCCTCAGCAAGCTTTACGAGAGCAGCAGCAGGGGATGGAGTATTGATTTTTATGAATGTCTGTATGTTTATCAGCTAGTGCAGTTTGGTTTTGCTCTATGGCACAGGCAAACAGGCTTTGCATTGATCGCTGTGTGTTTTTTCCTCTCTTTGATGAATGGGAATGCAGAGTGGGGGGGATGCCAGGAAGCCAGTGTTTGGACCAGTGAAAGAGAGTCCAATTTTTCTGCATTGCATGTCACAGGAACCTCAAGAGGACACAGGTTAGGCTTGGTGTTGGATAACCTTGTGACAAACTGTGTGTGTGTGTGTGTGTGTGTGTGTGTGTGTATACCTGCACAAGGCGACAATGGCCTTGGTGAATCACTTGTATTTATGGCTTTCTTTGGAAGTGCTTTTTTTTCATGTCACTAATCAAACCAAGAGAGGAGGCAGGCAGTTTGTAATTAACGTGATAAATGCGACATCTGTCTCCAGAGTGACAGCGAGAGAAAAGGGGTGACGTTAAGAAAAAGGAGGAGGACATAGATGGAAGCACTGGAATAATCAAGTTGGGGAGGGGGCAGTAGTTGTGAGTTGGTGCAGGAAGAGAACATATAGGTGTGAGAGGGAGGTAGTGATCCAGAGGACACCAGCAGAGAGCAGCGTTCCTAAAATGAAAAGCCATCAATTTATTCACGCATGCATCTCCTGCAAAACAAATCAGCAGAAATCCAGGCGTCGCACTGTTCCTTATTTATGGGTGCCCCAATTATGGGCCTGCCGCCTGCTGCTGCTCAACACGCCGTATGAGTGTATGGAAATTAGGTGCATGTGCGTGTGAAATATGGAATAGTTACTTTGCACCATATGCCCACTGTTGGGTTATTTTTCATGTGTGCGATGTTGTTTAATTGAAAGAGTTGTTGTGCCAAAGAAGCCAGCTGTATGGAGATGAGAGCGATCATGAATGGATGGACACAGGAAGGAATGAATGGAGTCCAGGAAGCTGTCGACTCAGGAGGGTGGAAGCAGCACTTGGCAGAGCGTGCTGCAATGTGCCTTGTGGTGGCTAGAGTCGACTGCAATGACTCAATTTGCATTTCTATAATCATCAGGTGTCAGTATTGATAACAATGTTGTTGAATTAGGAGCTGGAATGATTAGTCGATTAATCAAATAGTTGACATGCAGAAAATTTTGGGGGTTTTTTGTTTTTTTTTTGATGGGACTAACTTTTAAAATATGAGGATTAATGTTTTTCTCAAGCAAAACCTCCAGGGCTGGAAAATGAAGCCAACGCAGAAGTGCCAAAGATTGCTATTCCCCAATGAACACTCATATTGAAATACCCATCTTTACAGCAGAAATTAACATGTTTACAGCCTCGTACAAGAAATGATTTTTGTCTCTATAGCAAATTTCACAATCATGACAACTGTAAGGGGTTTCAATTTTTGTATAACACATCCTTTTAAATTTTATTAATGCCACTATTCCCCTTTACACTGCCTTAAGATCAAGGTGGGAATGTTGCACTATTATCCTGCCTTGCCATTGTGTATAAAAAATACAAGTGTGGAGTGTGAAGACAGAGTTGTCTTGCTTTTAAGCCGGTGGCACTGGATCCATGTCTGTGCAAAACAGCCAGCAGAACGAATTGGTCACTTTTGACTTATTAGAGATGAATTTTCACTGGATCAACAGCCATTTGACTTACAATGTGAAGGTGGTTGCGATGCCTGATTATTACTTGCGCGATCAACAGTCTGGTAGTTGCATGACCAGATGGGTTTTTTTGCATGTCTGACATTTTGATCGGCTGTTTTGCAATTTAAGCAGTTTCATGATCCAATTTCCCACCTGGCTGCTGTCAAAAGATCCGTTTTAAACTAGTTAGTTTATTTTGATGCTGTTGTAATAGTATTGTACAAGTTGTGGCTTGCAGTAATCTCGACTTTAACTGTTGTGTGACATAAATAAATGGGTCTGATCGCTGCAAATCAGAGACTATTTTGTCAGCAGCGTTTAGCTACCTGAAGATCAATGTTGAGACATCTTGGGACATCGTTTTTGAATAAAGCCGGCTACAGCATCGACAAAACTGATCAGGGATTTCTGTGTTTATGTTCAGTGTAAGCACCCATTGATCCAGCCATACAGTGTAAATGAAATATGCAATATTAATAACAGGATGATCTATCGAGCTGTATGCCACGGTTGTATAATATATCACAATTTAATATTAGATGCCTACTTGGTTGGTGGAAGGCGTTTACCTCTGGCAGGAAGAAGTGAAAGAGGGGAAAGGAGGAGCTGGAGGAACAGTCGGCCAGTGTGTGTTTACTTCGATATGTAAACAGCACCAGCCTTCCTTCCTTCCTATCTCGCTGTTTCTTTCTGGCTCACAGTGGAGGCATTGTGGTGTGTCCCACACAAGCAAACAGAGGCGGTAAAACACACAAGCATAACAGAGGTGGTAATCTGTGAAAAGAAAACTTGGTTTGCTCTCCTCTCAAACTACAGCCTTGGTATAAACAGTGGAAATTCTCTTATCTCGCATTCACTCCTTTAATCTCTAAATCTTTGTTTTCTTTTGTCCTCTGAAGATCTCACACGGAGTGCAAGCTTTGTATTTCATCTCTGTTTATTTCACTTTAATTTTCCTGCCATGCTTTCATTGCCTTTTCTGTCCTTGATAAGAGGAGAGGACGTTTCCACCTGAAGAGAGGTGGAGGAGGGGAGTTTTATGTTTTGATTCCGCTTTATGAAGACGTGATCTCCCCTTCAATCAAAGCTGGAGAAAGTGAGTCTGAAGAGAGAAATGATGAGAGTTCACTGAAGCTGTGTGATTTGTAGTGCACTGTGCTTGCAGTGAAGTGGAGGGAAATATAAAATGATATTTCAGATCAGAGGAGCTCTACGAGTGCATGGCTGCAACACGAGTGAGAGAGAGAAGAAGCACAGGAGCAATGAGCCGTGAAGACGTGGGAGAGAAAGTTAGTGAGCGGAGATGACGAATGCACAATGACAGAGGTCTTAAATTGTCTCTCCACCAGAAAGCACCTTAATAGCTTCCCACCTACAAATGATGAGGGAGATTCATACTCCCACTCTAATGAAGTTGACAACAGCAGTGGCATCAACTAAAAGTTGGTAAGAGTTTGTGGAAAGATTTTGCTTCTAAATTATTTATTGATTTCTTTATGAGGTTGGATTCCAGCTAATATGCTATTTACAGAAGTATTGCACGGCTATAAAGAGGGTCCTCACATAAAAGTAGGCCATGTATGCAGTAGAGAGATGCAAATACGTTTGAAATTGGTGCAACATGACCAGAGAAAACAAAGAAAAAAGGATATGGCATTCATTTTTGCCCAAATTGGTAGAAAACCTACAACTACCAGAATTCATTGCGCCGCACTGGACCAATAAATGATGCTAGTGTTGGGTGACATAATGCAAACTCGTCCTTTTGACACAATGGTGGCTAGCTGGTAAAATACGATGTCATATTGAATGGTAAGCTAAAAGCTGCTTAGTTTTACCATTTGATCAGATTTTGGTCTCAGCTTGAGAGAGAGAGGGGGCGGGTCTGTCTCTTAAACTAAAAAACAGGAAAATGCAGAAGTATAGCTTGTAGTTCCAGCAATAGCCCCAAGAAGGCAAAATTTCGCTGAATTACACGTTTTGTGTCATTCGTGTCATGCGACGGGGTTTTGCCAGTGGGAGGAAGATGGTTTAATGGGGGGAAGTTTTACCACATTTCATTTACATATACTGCACATATTGTTTTGACTGGTTCAAAATTAGTAATATATCCCTTTAATGACTGAGAAAAGGCATCTGAGGACTTACTGGTAGGCAACTTTGTGTGCTTTGTGTGTGTGTGTGTGTGTGTGTGTGTGTGTGTGTGTGTGTGTGTGTGTGTGTGTTCACAGGTATTCAGCCTCCTCATTGAAGCTGCTCAAACATAAAGAGGCTTTCAGATAGATGTGATTAATCTACCAGGAGTTCCGCTGCACCGATTAATCAAGCAGGAAATGATTGATAAGCAGCCTCAATCACAGCAGGAGAGAGACTGAGATTCGCTTCTACTTAGACTTCCATTTTGTGTATGTGCGTGCGTATATGTGAGTGACAGACAGACACTGACACGGTCCATTAGCTTACGTTGAAAGAGCCTGCTGTGGCAGCTCTCAGCAGTTGAGTGTTGACATACTGTATGTGGAAGGATACCATTGTTTTGGAATTCACCACCATAGTGTGAGAGACGTGTGTGTGTGTGTGTGTGTGTGTGTGTGTGTGCGTGCGTGCGTGCGTGCGTGCGTGCGTGCGTGCGTGCGTGCGTGTGTGTGTGAGAGAGAGAGAGAGCAGAGAGGGGGCTGGTGAAGCTTGCCACTCTGACTTGTGAATGAATATTCATGCAGTTGATATATCAGTGTCTGCCAGAGAACGCAGGCTCCAGATCGCAGGAATACAAATAAGAACACTTGCCAAGTTTGAGCGTGTATGTGTGTGTGATCTGTGTGTGTGTGTGGGCGCAGAGGGAGATTATAGGCCCTGGAGTGCATGAGCAATTGGGAGGGTGTAAGATTGAGATAGGTGTGTGCGTGTGTGTGTATGTGTATGTATTGGAGAGAGAAAGAGAGGCGTAGCTGACATTTACTTAGCTCTTCTGCTCTAGGCTTTTTGTGCCCCACATTCAAAAGAGGGAGAGGAACACTCACTCTTGTTTTTTTAAACTTTTACTTGCTGTCTTCACAACTCAGCCTCCGTCACTGTTTTACATCCTGCTGTTTGTTCTGCGCACAGGGATAAAATAAACTCTATGTGTGACAGTATACCAAAGTAAGAGATGAAAGACTGAAAAACACCACTGCTATAACAACTTTTAAAATAGGCGCCACATTATGTTCTGAATATCAACCAGCTGTTCAGACAGGTGACTAGACATTGAACATTCATTTTTACATTATTTAAGTATCAGTAGGCATCCACCGATTGTGAAATTCTGGGGCAAAAGTTATGTTTTTAGTTTTTAGTTTTTGTTGTTATTATTTATTCCCCCTTATTGTGCCAGGGAACAAAATTCTCTGTGTAAAAAAGTAAATGTTAAAGCCCTTCATTAGTTGAACAAGTAATGGATGAACAAATTCAGTCATACAAATTTATGAAACAACCTTTGAGATAACCTTTTTTCCACATAAAAAATATTTAAAAATGCTTTAAAGTCTTTGTACGTTTAGTGTATCACAATTATCTCTCTAATGTCTATTTTATATTGCCGTAGAAATATCAACACAGTTCTCCTTCAGAAAAATGTATTTATTCAAGTTTCTTAGCAAAAACTACATTTAACAAGATTACATTTGAACACATCATGATAATGTAGTAATTTTTGACAAATATTCATTTTTTAATTGAATAGAGATTAAACACATCATAATGTAGCTCAGTGCAACATAAACTCATACAGTAGTTTTCTATGTTATCCTACGAATGAGCTCCCCAAGAATAACGTTTCAAATGTAACTTTAAGTTATGGAGGAGACACAATTGGTCATCTTTAGGTTTAGTAAATTACTATGGTTAGGTTTAGGTAAAGAAACATGGTGACAACATACTATAAAATAACGCAAAGTTCACTAAGAGTTTACACGGTTCCGAACACAAGTGTCCTGGGGGAAAGTCCTGTGATTTGGGACCTATTCAACACTTGTCTGGAGCTTTGCTTTTTAGCTTGCACAAAACTGATGTCAAACAACATATAAACATCAACCACCCATGGCAGTCAACAAGGCATATATCTGCTGTCATCATTTGGTGCATCCCCAAGTGTCATCAGTACAGATCACGTAATGAAAGAATACAGTATATTCACATTTTTTTTTACAAATCTTGGTTGTGCACTACTCACATGTGCATATGTACACTGAATGGATTATTGTTTGCTATAATTACTGTCTTTGTTTGGCTGAGACAAGATCCCTGATAGGTGATATTGGGGACAAAGTCTACAGTTCTCATGTAAAATTACCTCTAAAGTTCAGCTGAAGCCAGTGTGAGGATTCAGCGGTCTCAGTTAGAAAAATCAAGTGGGTATCATCAAAAGTTACGGTCTTTTAGTACAAAATCCCTCCACTGCAGCTCAGCACAAAAACACTGTCTGGGGAAACACAAAAGGGAATTTTGTACTAGAAAGACAAACTTTGCTTGAGTAATTCAGCCTGCTGAAGCCTCATGTTAACTTAGGCTAAACTTTGGGAAACATTCTTGCGCACAGTGGGGACTGTGGATGTTGTTCCTCCATACTTTAATTGGACATAGAAAGGAATCTTTTCACAGCCAGAGAATATATGTAAGTGGTAATGTCCAACCTGGTACATTTGCAATTCTCAGGCCAAGATAAGATGCAGTGTATGTCCCTAAATAAGAATTAAAGGAGTTTTATTTGCAGGGAAGTTGATTTTAAGAGGCCTCTGTAACTATAGTGAGTTGTTGTCTGTGAGCACTAAAAGACTGGAATAAAGTAAAAAAAAATAACAACAGCACAAAGGCAATAACAGCAGAAAAACAGACAACTGGAAAAAGAAGACGACATCATTTTAACTCTGTATGTAAAGAATATTGCTGCTGATTAGTGTAATATAAATAAACTCCCCCGGGTTTTTCCTTTCCTGCAAGGCAAAAGGGAGACTGACGACAAGTAAATGTCAGCAGTATACTCCACGCACGCACGCACGCACGCACGCACACACACACACACACACACACACACACACACACACACACAGAAGTCGTGCAGGGGTGTGTATATAAATAGACCAGAGGTAGGTGTTGGGGTCTGAAGGACAAGTGAAATTCTAATAGATGCCAAAGGACAAGCCCATGGAGACACCACGCATCCATATTTGATTAGTGTCTCAATCCTCTTCTCTAACTTCTAGCAATAGCTCAGCACTTTCCAGGGTTTTGATCAAAACCTATTGTCATGTACAAATGTGTCTCAGAAACTTTTAATAGTGCTGGCTCTGTCCTCAGCACAAGGACATCTGTGAGCTGATGGATATCTGAGAAGTGCTTAGCCAAACCCTCTGGGTCCTGAACACAAGCAGTCATCATTCTAGCCTTACATCTGTTCATTTAAGAAAATTGCAAATGTGCAATAATTTAGTCTGCGTCCTGTCGTAATTCTGTGTGATAAGCACTGAAGCAATGTGTTTTCAGCTAGGGTTTGGTATTATTCGGACTTTATCAATTTCTGCTTGTCAGTGTGAGTCCATATAGATTACTTGTACTGATTGCCACCTTTGTATTTTTGTTCAGTATGCTATTACCTTTGAGTGCTGCAGTTCATGATTGTTTCATTATTAATCTGTTTTTTTTTTGGTCCACAATTACAATTTCTGAGTTGAAATTAATGTCTTTATATTGCTTATTTTGTCCTAACAGCAGTACAAAACATGATACCAAAGCATAGAATGACATAAACAAGAAAACCAGAAAAAAACAGCATATCATCTTTTTTGAGAAGCTGTAATCAGCAGCATAGAGGTGTAAGTCATGTTTATTTTCAATTAATGATTACTTTAGAGATTATGTTCTCAATAAATGGATTCTTTCTTTGGTCTGTAAAATGCCAGAAAGTTGTGATAAACATCCATGACAATTTCCCAAAACCCAAGTTGGTGTCATATTGCTTATTTTTTGTCTGGCCAACAGAAGAGAAATATGAGATCAAAATGTATTAATTAAATTAAACATATTAAAGGGCATGTCTTCTTTGATTGACAAACTGTCTGAAAGGCATCATAACTGTCTATGAGCCATATCCACTCATGACTCCTCCACAGCTCCACCCTCTCATCCCAATACTGTATGGTTGGTTAGTTATTTAATTAGTTAAACAGTGGGTATGCACAGCACAACTGAGACAGAGTCAGCTTTGTGGCTAATTTGCATTTGCTTTCCCCAGTGGGAATGAAAATATTGGAAGACAACTAAATACAGTCAGTATAATACAATTAAAAACAAAACTGATCTGCCAATTTACAAACAGTGTGAAACATATAAATCGCCATATAAAATATACATGATTAAGTATCGAGGAAAAAAACAGTTGATTCTGTACAAAGGTTTAGTCCAGTGATCACATGATTTGTGAAATGAATGGTGAAAGATGACACTTAGAGCACCCAAGGGGATGTTCTGACTATATGGGTGCATTTTCTGTTTCAGAACTGAGAACACTACAATACAGTATAGCTCATTTGGGTATTAAAAAAGAAAATAAAGATTTTGTGGGTCCACAAAATCAGGCTTCCATTCAGTGTCTATGGAGTAAGCTACAGACTTAAAACTTAAAGACATCACAAGTTTTAGACTTACCTATCTGGTTTCTGGCTTTGAGGGAGAGTAGAGAGAGTAGTAATTACCGTGTTCACCAGGGTGTTGCGTTCCCATCAAGGCCGATCAGAGCTGGAGGCAATAAACATCCGTAACTACTGCAGAGTCATTTGACCTGGGTGTGAGTGCCGATCATATGCGTTCTCATTGCATTAAGAAGACAGATGTTAGCAGGTTTTTTGTGCAGTGGGAATGAGGCTATATTGACTGAACTTTCCTCAGCCATGGAAATACCACATTGAAATTTTTAATTGAGGTGGTGTTCGCCTTTAGGTGTTGCTTTAAAGATACTGGAACTTGTGTGTTCTCAAAAATGGGTGGAGGTGAGTTTCATTTATCTGCCACTCTGAGTGAAAATGCTGAATGTCCGAACACAGTTTTCCTTAATTTAGCCAAGCAGTCACCTCTGGCTTGACACCCTTCTCTCCCTAGCATTGTCTCGCAGCATTGTTTGAGTGGTGGTGGTTCAAAACCATAAATTAATCTATACATCGCATCGTGGTCACTTATGGCTGAAAATGCTCAAGGCTTCAAAACATGAGACCACAAACCAATTGTTGAAGTGACGGTAGCTACATCCATTATTTATACAGTCTATGAGCAGAACAATGCCCTGATTCTTTTGTATGAAAAAGACCTACAGGGCAATCATTTTTGGTATATAATGCCTTTAATTGCACTGAACAATCAATAATGCATTTTGCCTGCCTTAAAGACAGAGGCTCATCTGTGCAGTGGAAATGTTGACCCTGCAACATTGCTGCATTCGTTTCTGTAGCCCGCCCTTCCTTCTCCTTCTTTTCAGACAATATGATCAGGGTCTGTAGTTTTCTTTAAGAGACTTGGAGGTGGAGACTCGTGGGAAGACTTCTTCCCTCTGTAATGTAATAGGAATGTGCAATACTTGTCCAGAATTATCATTTGTCTTGCAGCAGTAATAAAGGCGCAGGATTGTACGTTGTTGTTGGTAGCTGTTGGTAATAATAGATTTCCTGGAGGAGGAGAATAAAAAAGTAACCAAAGAATAGTGTGTGCTGAGATCACAACATGAAAACACCACCTTCTCACAGTAACATCATGTTCTAGCCTATACACCCCCTAATCATGGCTCAAGTGTTGCTTTACTGAAAACTTCTTTGAAACGAAGCAATAGAAATGGGCTCGGAAAAAAAAGTGACACTATAAATGAATTTCGGTTGTTGTGCAGACTTGTAAAACCCAACCTCTGTGCTTGTTGCACTCACTCATGGCTCCTTCTGGTTACGTACATTTGTCATTACTTCTCATAATATGGATGTAATAAAAGCACTTATTTTGTGGAAAGCAAGCGTATAAATAAAGGTTTAGAGACAAGTGTGTGTGTGTGTGATGACATATTTTTTAATCAGTCCCACACCTCCAAGAAATTTGAAAGTCAATCTGAATAGGAAGCGATTCTCAGTTCTCGTTCTTTTTCTCTCCTCATTTTTCTCACCTGAGTGCACATCTGAAATGGTTTTATCACCTCTGCTCTCTTCCTTTCACCTCCTCATTTCATTTTTTCTTGCTTCCATCACTCCTCTTCCCTCACTGTGGTGTTTATGACCCGTGCTGATTTATGCCGGTCGGAGTTATTCTAATTGCCACCCCTCCGCTCTGTGAGACAGGCAGATGACGTGTGAAGCACCCGGGCCAAATGTAATAACTGTTTCTGTCTATTTGTCTGTGGCACACGCAAACACATTAATATCAACACTTGCGCACATAGCATGAGCACTGCAGTACTGGTCAGACCTATGTAGATTATAGATTATTACCCAAGAAATTATAGGGCTGTAACGTTTAACGACTTGCAGTACATTTCATGGGTGCCACATTTATACCTTGGCTGCACAATGTGAGTGTGTGTGCGTCCAAATGTTATTTACTGCCATGTCAGCGCCTCTGCACCTTTCCACTTAACATTTTCCATGATCTTTTTCTTTTGCTGCGTCAGTGGCAGCACTTTTCTTGCTGTTATCAGGTGAATATAGAAAAAAATAAAATAAAAAGGCATTGCCGGTACATCATTCATCCACCACACAGCTTTGCAGCTATTTTCTGTAACACACTGATCCATATAAACTGGCAGGATGCATCACTGCAGAGTCAGTTGGACAGTAGAGGGCTAGGCAGATAATAAGGTGAGAGACACAGAAGACGACCTGCAGCAAAGGTCCTCAGCTGTCCACGAAACAGGTTGCTCACTAGCCCACCAGGACACCCCTAATCTGTTGATTTACTTGACTTTGCGCTAGTTAAGTTAGTAAAAGATGATACTGGAGAGTAAATGAACAATAGACAAAACGATCAATTATTTTCCCCCTTGCCAATAAAAATCTTGCATCTGCTATAAAAAGCATGTTTGTCGCTCTATTTCACATAGGCTAAGCCCTCTACGGCACTCTGTAGGTAATACTCTCCTTTATCCACGAGCTCGCAGTTGCCCACTGAAGTTTGAAAAAAAAAATTTTTTTCAGTTGTTCTAATAGAAGTTACTGGATGAAACTTCAGTTGTAAGAGTACATAAATTGCATGGAGAGGAAGGAGTGAGGCAGCGCCTGGATGTGGACAATAGATGTGATGAGTCTGTCATAGTTTATAAACTATAAACAGACATTCATACACCAAACATATGTAACATGGGCTTGCTAATGCGCTGTGTTGTAGAAACAGAGGCTGAAAATACTGAGAAGAAATGGTAAAAATAAGCAGTGCTGATATGATATGAATCACTGTTCTGTTAGTGTTGCCTTTTTCTTGCCTAAAATGTTTAAAACAACAAACATATTTTAACTTACCTTGTAAATGCAATACAAGATTGTTTGTTACCAGCCAGCTGCCATATTGTTTCCTGTGAAATAATAGACAAACTTGCATTACGTCATCCATCAGTTGGAGCATTTCTTGGTCTGATTCGGCGCAGTGTATTCAGATAGTTGTAGGTTGGCTACCTCGGAGCAAAAATGAATGCCACAACTCTTTTACCCCATTTTCATGTAGCACTAATTTCAAGTATTTGCATCCTTCTGCTGCATAGACTGCCTTTTTTTATGAAAAGACCATCTTTCCAGAATGGAAATACTTCTTTAATTACAACAATTCATGGGAAGAATTAGTATCAGCCAGTATATTCTTAACTTTTTTCACTCATATATCAATACAAATATTATCAGCACATACCCAATATTGATCAGGTTGTAATACAAGCAGCTCATTTCCCTGCACACTCCAGCAGTTATGTTAATCACGTTCTGGCACCACAAATCCTTGGAAATGATGCTGAGCCTCCTTTCTATAAACTAAACATCAGTCTATTATTGAGTCGGTGTCCAGGCCACAGGCTCTGATAGGGACTCTTACTACGAGGTTAGGCTGCAGGAAGCTATGGATCAACCAGACGGCCTCCTTCTAATAGACTGTTTAGGTTTAATATGAGCTTTCACCTCCTCTAATGGACCTGGCTGTCGCAGGAAGGACACAACGTGAGATCTCACTCCAAGTCATGTGTATTGCAAGTGGAGAGGCAGACTGATGACTCTGAGTCTGTTCACTGCCTGAATGCGAATCAACTCCGTAATAGTTCCCTTCACTTTATGAGTAAAGAGGGGTAAGATCTGTCTCTGCTTGTGTGTTTGGGTGTGTACCTGTGTGTGTTTAGAGCGGCAGAGTTGGAGTCGCTAGACGGTCACCTTTGCTGTAAAATCTGCTTTATCGGCAGCTGAATGAGCCAACAACCTGCAGTCTGTTGTCCTTGCGGGCAGGTCTTTGTGTTAACGCAACTTTAAGGGGACTTTGAATGAGATGTCTGCTGAGGTGGGACAGATGTTCAGCCAATCTAAGGCTTTGGCAGCCGTAACCATGGATACCAGATGTTCTTATCATCCCAGTCTCACACCTCTCGTTCTCTCACAGTCGGAGAGGGAAAGAAAAGAGCTGGGCCCAACTCTGTTTTACCAAGAGGCAGTATTTCATGTCTCTCTCTCTCTCTCTCTCTCTCTGAAGGCTGAAGGCACTGAAGCATTTCCTGCCACTTTTAATGGACTTCTATTCAACTTTCCAGTCCTGATCCACTTTTATAGCTCTGCTCTTCGCTTCTGAAATCCTCATTCACTTTACAGAAGTCATTTCTGTCCTCTTTACACTGTCAGCCACGCAGCACAGTGTTGGCCATTACACACACCCTCTGAGACATGACTGGTATTTTAATATGAATGTTGCTCCCAGTGGTTTATTTTCGAATGTTTCTTGAACTAATGTACTGATGTGTGCTTGTGTGTGTTGGCAGCTAAAGGAGATTTAAAGTTCGCAGTACCACCGCCGTCGCTCTGCCTCAGCCCTCCATCCCTGAGCCCATCTGTGCTCAGAGTGTTTGTTGTGGTTTTGGGTGAGATTTAAGAGCTGGGAGAGCGAAATAGTTTTGGGATGCCTGGGTAAAATCTGTGTGTTTTGGCGCTAGGGGGTGTTTTCAAGGCCATACAAACACTTCCAATCTTGCTCCAGGCTCACACTGCAGGGGAGGCTAATTATTGAGTTGCAATACTTAGTCTTACAATTATTTTTCTAAAAAGTGAAACTAGAAGGGCAGTCGCAGACCCCCCACCAAGGCCAAATACCCTATCTCACAACATTAACAAAAGGGTATCATGATTTGTATATCCCACCCTGTGATTTGAATCCGAAAGAGGAGCCACTCAATGGCTCATTCTAAAGTAACAAAAACACTAAGCTGATTTTCAGGTTATTATAAACTAATCAAATCATAGTTATGCATTTTATATACCAATTCTGCCACGAGATGCCCCTAAATCCTACACAGTGGACCGTTAAGAAATTATACATACTTATTTATGGCTTTATTTACAGGTAACAATGCACATCAATGTAAATGTGCAGGGGTTGGTCATTGTGGAATTTGTACACATGGTTCCAATGAAAGTAAAAACTAAAAAAATGGATAAAAATAATTAAAATGGAACAAAATTATCTCGTTTTAAAACATAAGAAAAATCAGATCTCAACACTTAATAAAATAAAAAGAACCTATTAACAATAATTTGACCGGTGAAAAAAAATACTCAGCTCAAGGTCCACTTTCTAGTTTTTTCTGGAGCTTTTACCACATCTTTAACAGTCTTTATCAGCATAAGGAATTACCTCAGTTTTAAAGTATTTTTTTCTATATAAAAAGGGTAAAACTAATCTACAAATTTGTTTCCTGTGTAGTTGCAGTTGTTCAAGGAGGCAACTCAATATTTTAAAACCAGACAGAAAAAATCAGATGATTCCACTGCAACACTATCATCAAAAGTGGATTTTGAGATGAGATTTTAAGCTTCAGAAAAAGCTAAGTGGACTGCTCAGTTGTTGAGTTTTTTGTTTATTGTCAATCTACTGAACTACTATTTGCTAAGTCAAGAGTCATGCTAAACTGCTGAGATCATGTTAAGGTGTGTTTTACAGCGCAGCATGTCGGCACTAAAAGAAAATAAAAGCAGATATAGACAAAACATTATTGACACAAGATCTATTTTGTATTTTTCAAGTGGAATTAAATGATCTTCTCCAGCAGATATATTGCTCAGTAATCTCGTAATTATTAATACAAAAGCATCTTAAGGACTTTAAGGTCCTTCTATGTTGACTGAAATGTCGAGCTCCAAAACAGTTACTTAGTGGACTTTGTGGTGAAAGTGTTTTGCTGTTTGTCTACATCAAGAATCCGTCTCAACTTTTCCAGAGATGAGTGTTTGTTCAAGAATACTGAACCCAGGTGTTTGCCTGTATTCACATTCCTCCTTAAGTACAAATGCTTCTATTTATATTCCAGTGACAACATTATACACAAATACACGCACACACACACACACAGTCCCACTCACAACCCCC
Source organism: Plectropomus leopardus (assembly GCF_008729295.1). NCBI lineage: Eukaryota > Metazoa > Chordata > Actinopteri > Perciformes > Serranidae > Plectropomus > Plectropomus leopardus. The sequence goes on from NC_056467.1 coordinate 20,331,507, forward strand.
ACTTGGCATAGCCTTGACACATACAAAGCTCAGGTGCGAGATAATTAAATTAGGGCTCCTTGCTAATGCCTCCCCGGCCCTGTGGACAGATCGAGCTCTGCAATGTCATACTGAGGAGAAACATAGGCCTACTACACCTCTGCAGTGTGCACGTGCTTCACCCTGAGTAATTATCAGTCTTACCTTTTTGTTTCCTGCTTAATTTAAAGACAAATGATATCCTTCCTGTACGTAGCATTAAGCACATAGCAAATTATAGTCATTGTGTACTATTCTGGGAGTAGAAAATAGCAAACGTAATCTCCTCCCAGATCACCACGGTAATAATAATTTTAAATTTCTGAATTGAAAATCACAGCGAGAAATATTATGAATTGTTTTTTTCCAGACTTTCGCTTCTTTAGTATCCTTTCACTGTATTTGATGATTTCCTGTCACTTATCTCAGTCTTTAAGCTGGAGGGACTGTCTCTTTTTCTTGCTCTTTTTCTTTAATGATGTGCTTGAGTGATGCTAATGAATAGTTCTTACACTCCTCCTGTGTCTCCCCCCTCCGTTCACTTTCTTCTTCTCCTCTCCATCTGCCTGCTTGATCTGTCAGAGGGACAGCAGAAAGAGATTTTTCAACTTCGGTTATGAAACTCCCTCAGGGTGATTCTAAAGGAAAACTCGGATGACTTTCCTCATTTCTGCCGGCCTGGCGATGTGATGGATGGAAGTGTTTTAAAGGCCCAGCTATTTCTGTTGGGCTGTCTATCTGAGTGGCTCACAGTAAGCGTTCAAGAGGGAGAGTTTGGGTAGATGATATAGAGTGTGTAGGTGGCCCTGTTGCGATAGGAAGGTGTCTGTTTGTTTGTGTACTTACTGTATGTGCATACAGGCCCATGTGTCTGCATGTATGGTGCAAGTGAAGTGTGGAGTGAAGGGGAGCCAAATTTGATGCTCTGCTCTGCCATGACTGATCGCACTCTGAGCCAGTGCTCCTGTATTGGGAGTGGAAGTCACAATAATAACTTACTCCACTGCAAAAATGTTTTGTTTTTTTTTTGTTATTGATTGTTAAAGTGGCTCTGGAGAAAACCAACACATTTTCACTCCCAGCTCGTCACATACAGAGGCTTGGTCAGCGATACCCCCGAAGTAAGTTTTGGATAATTTATGCTTGTTACATGCAGTGTGTATTTTCAAAATAAGTTTCTGCTCATTAAATGGTTACAGTCTCTTTAAAAAAAAAAAAAAAAACAACTTAGAACATCCTCCCTTGGGTTTATAGGCATCAAAAGCATGTGGTTAGGTCTAGAAAAAAAACCAGAGCTGATCAGAGCAGATCCATGGATGAGAGCAGCACCAGCTAGAGAGACGAGTGAAAGCATGTTCTGGAGAACCAGTGCAAAGAATAATTAAATTTTAATTTAACTGCGCCTATCTTTTGCTGCTCTGGCTGTGCTATGTTATATATATATATATATATATATATATATATATATATTGCCAGCTCCAGCCAATAGCAATATTGTGTGGTGCCAGATTGCGTGGGAAACCTTGCATCATATATCTCATGTGACATACATCACTCATGTAATATAGCACGTAGGTCGTCAGTTTGTACACAGGCCTCAAACAGTGGTCTCCTGCTACATTTGTTTGATGGTCCCACTTCATGACTTTGTAGCTCTTTTACCATGGCAACTAAACCTCAAAAAAAGCTGTTGCCTAAGGTGTCTCGTATCATTGTTAAAGGGTTTCCTGGTGCGTCTGTACCTGATGTTGATTTCCACTGATAAAGTGCTGGTATTTGACGAGTTGGGAGTGAGACCATGTGTGGTTCACTTTTTTTTGTTGCTTAATAGTTAATTGCTGTAACGCACCAACAAACATAGCAATGTACCAACTTGTGCTTAGCAAGCAAACATGATAAACAATGAGTGAATATTTTTTAATAAAGACAATTGGCCTTGCAAATTCTATATGAGGGAGGAAAGGCATTCAACAGGTTTGTTAAACTTAATGTGTCTTAGTGATTAACACCAAATGTAAATATTAGGGGAGAAAACACCAGAAACCCCATATTATTGTACTCATAAACGTTTTGAGAAATTCTGAGTATTTCAGTAACATACAATATTGTGATATAATGTGCTTAAATTCCTTTTTTCAGCAAAATGTATCTAGACTGAAAAAGCTATTATTATTTTTATTATTAATAACTAATTAATAACTAATATCATTATATTAAATACTAGAACTTTATTTATAGTGCACATTGCAGCTCAAAGTGTTATACAGTAAGTAAAACCAAAACATTAAATAGCATACAAAATAAATGCAACAAGATAGACACAGAGGTAGAACAGAGCAAAGCCAAATGGCCTCAGTTGAAAGCCAAGTTGAATAAATCGTTTTTTTTTTTTTTGTCGTTTGAAGGTTTCCACTGAACTTGAGTCTCTAATGTCTTTTGGTATTTCATAGCTTTGGCGCATACTCCGAATAAACTGCACTGCCAATTTTCTTGCAGTATGTGTTTAAAAATTGATTTTATTGATGCAGTAGGCTACAGAAAGTTTAATTTGTATTTGCAATGTTAATCATTAATGTTGTGAAAAAAAATACTTGATGTACATCTATTGCCACACAAAAATACCATGATACCATGCTGTATCAATTTGGTAAATATGACTTTTGTTTTTCTTTCATTCACTCCTCTTTCAGTTTTAGCACATTTTTTCTTTCTCCAAAGCAGTGTGTTGGAAAGTAAAGACTTTTAGATCTTGACCTCATGCTGCTCCGACCCCTGTCTATCCCATTTAACGCAGCCATTTATTCAGGTTCTGCTCTCTCATCCTTTAGCTCTTCCCACATTCCTCCGTTGTGCTCTTATGCCAACCGCTAATCTCATCCCCCATTTTGTTCCCCCCTGTATTACTCTCCTTGATCCTTGCCATCTTGTCTTCATCCCTCTATCCCACCATCTTCATCCCTATCCATCCCTCCCTACTATCCCTCCCTCATCCCTCCTTCACTCCTTTCATCCTCTAAGCCGGTGCAGAGGCTGCAGCCAGGTGTTCGATGTCTCGTTCTGGTTAGCCAGCAGGTTAGATTGCCAGATAATTAAGACTTAGCCTCCACTTCCCATTCTGTCAAGATTGCCTGATGTCAGTCCCCATGCTGTGACACACATGCAGTCACACAGTCTGATACACGTGCATGTGCAGTCACATGGTCAGGAGGAATGTAGCTGGGAAAGGGTTTTGTGACCCCGATGCTTTGTGAAGGACTGACAGGAGGACAGTTAAACTGCTCAGTAATTGGCAGAGCAATAACCCAAGCAAACAAAAGTCTTCTTGTTCTATTTATGACCTTTGAACTCAGTTTATAACTCCAGCTTTTTGCATGGTAACCACAGAGGGAAGGTATGTCACCCGTGATTGTCTTAAAGAAGTATTTCACTGCTGGAAAGACGAGATTTAATAGAAGTAGGTAATCTATGAAGACGAAAGACGCAAATACTTTTGATGTTGATGCTACATGACCAGAGAAAACCAAAAAAAAGGAGGCTTTTGCTCTAGCAGTGGATACCAGATTGTACCAATAATGTGATGTAATTAGGGCTGCAACTAACGATTATTTTGATAATCGATTAATCTGTTGATTATTTTTTTGATTAATCGAATTTTGAATCGGATTTAGGGATTTAAAAGTCACACACAAATATATTCCAGCATCATGCATAAACAATGTCGGATAAAACACAGAATAACTTAACAACAGATTGAAAGATTAGTGGGCGTAAAAAGGTTAGTGTATAAAATGTGTTTAACTTTAGCTTGTTAGACAAACAGTATACCATTTCTATTGTGCTATTGTTGTTAGCATCTGGGGCTAATGAACTAAGTTAATGCTAAGTTTGGTGAAATATTCATGCTTGTTGTGCTGGCTGACGAGTTAATCATAAACATTATCCAACATCTGGCAAACTGCAAAAACTACCGTTACGTTTACTTACTTTTAAAACTGAACATCCATAGTTTTTTGTCAAGAATCATGTTTCTGAAAACATTAGATGCAAGATATACACAACACAGATACAGAATCTTGGTTTGTCTTTGATTAGCGCTGCTTAGTTTTACTGTTTGATCTCTGTTTTTTTTGCCCTCTGTTTTCACTGTGCAGGAAGCAGTATGGTGCCCACTTCCTGTTCACAAACTCTCACTATAACAGCTAAACACGACACTAAAATGTGTTTTTATAAACATTTTAGGCAAAAATTAGGCAGTGTAGTGGCATAATCTTGATTTATCTTTGATCAACAATGCCTAGTTTTTTGATCAGATTTTGGTCCGAGTTTGAGAGACAGAGAAAGGGGCGGGTCTTTCTCTCAATCTGCTTTCATACTTTTTGTGTCTGCTGTGGTGGTTAATACGAAAAGGCAGACGTACAGCCTGTGATTTGAGCAACAGCCTCTAGAGCCAGCAAAACTCTGTTGGGTATATTTAATTTAATTCATCTACACATACTACCTACATTGTTTTGATAATTAAAAAAAAAAAAAAAAATGGTTATAAATTGACAAAGTATCCCTTTAAGACAAGAGAAAGGAGTATGTACTGAACATCACCATGGACGCAGAGAGAAGGGACTGTGGGAAATGGGAAAATCTGAAGCATTTGAGTTTTGTTGGAGAAGACAGGGGAATAGTGAGGAATCTAATCTATTTCTAAGGAAATCTTCAATAGCACTGACCAGAAATCACAAGAAAGGACTAGATGAGTTGTTTTCATGTGTAGAGAAGAAGCAGAGGAGGCAAGGTTATCTGAGTTCTTCAAAGCAATTTCCCAAGAAGAAGGAGAGCAAGGTACAGATAGGAGGGAGAGCAAAATGGGGACAGTGTGTGAGAACTTGAAACATTGGGTTCATCTATGGGTCTCTGTCTTATGACCTCAATCATTAAATTCAGCAGCAGGAAACTGCAAACATTTTCTCTCCTACAGTCTCAACTGGCTCACTCTTTTCTTAATCCAGTGCTTTTTAATTACTGCAGGACAGTTAGAGAAAACCACGTATGAAATATGAGCTTCATGGATGCTGCAGATCAGTGGCCACTCAGCAGAATATTATCTGACATTAGAAGTTTTTGAACTTTCTGACCTTGCTCTGGCATGTATTCCCAGTTTGGCACTGAGCCAGAGCAGGGAGGCATTATTTGCTCCGAAACGCCGTTGGTGATGTGTGAGAAAAGGTTCAGTTGGTGTTATCCCAAGAGTAAAATGGATAGAGGTTAGGATACAGTTTCTCTGGCTCAGCTCTATCCTACAGCGGGGTGTGAGTGTGAGCTTGTGTGCCTTTGATTGGCGTTGCACTTTTTTTTTCTTTATCTCTGTTTATCTTTGATTTATCTGCAGCAGAGAGCAGAGAGGACACACAGGTTATTGTCACTGTAACTTGATATGTATGCTACATGCCAAATGCCATGTAACTGTATTTAATGTGGTCTTAAAAAAGGGGAACCACTTGAAAATATTCTGTACCAGTAATGTTCCAGTGTATTTTTATGGTCTTTTTAAATGCAGTTTCCAGTCCAGAGGTCTCTGGCTTAAAGGTAAACTTCAGCATTTTTTAACCTGGACCCTGTTTTCTTGTTTTTGTATATAAGGGACTAATGGAGACAGTTTTTGAAATTGGTCCAGTACTGAGAGAGACCACAGCAGCAGAGTGGCAGGCTGCAGTGTAAGCCCTATGGGCAATTGTGCACTGTCTTACATCCACTAAAAGTGCTCCTTTTGCCACTGTCAGGCTCAGATTGTTATGAGAAGTGTCTGACAACATTAAGGAAAAGGATCCCACCGGGAAATGAAGCGTTCTTCTTTACCTTTTGTTGGTCTGTTAGTCATTGTGATCAAGTCTCACTAAAGGAGTCTCCCTCTAAAATCTCGTGAGAGGTGACTTGATGCAGGAAACATTAGTGAGAGTTGGAGAGAGGAGTGCCAGGAAGAGTTTGTTGTGTTGGTGTACAAAAAGTTTAACCTAATTTTGTTTTAAATATTTTCAAAGTAATGGCTGAATATTTAGTTGATTTCAACAATGTGGAAAAGTCTGCAAGATTTTAGATCAAGACGTCTGTTTGAGCGAGACTTGGTCACACACACTAATAAAAAGACTGGAGCAGCCGACAGTAAAGGCACTTTGAGCCTGTCAGTGGCAAAAGCACTCTGGATGTAAATGATGCTAACATTGCAGCATGTTTTGCTGCTGCAGCTGCAGGGGTCTCTCTCAATACTGGAACAAATTTTAAAAAATGTTTTTTCTATTCATCACATAGACACTAAATCATTGAAAAATAAGGTCCAGGTTCAAAAATACTGACATTCCCTGTAAGTAGTTCTCCTAGACCCCCCTTTAAACTCAATTACTGGCTCTCAGGCTGTCAGTACACCTCTGTGGCCTCAAATGATAAGTTGAACACCAGAAAATCAATCGGCGACAAAATATTTATATAACAATGAATAATTAAAGACGTTTTCTGAGCAAAAATGCCAAAACACTCACTAGTTCCAACATGTCTTTAGTTGCAGTCTTATATCTCATCTATGCATCATCTATTCATCCAAGCGCCAGTAGTTTGTCCTACAGTATTGTTGCGATGTTGATATTGACATATATGATCACATATACACATATGATGACATATATTGTTTTATCTGATTTTCTCCTTATTGCCCAGCCCTGTGTGTTGCCTATAAATTGTTTAAAAAAATAAATTAAAAAAAAGGGGGGAAATGTCTGTCACAACAATGTCCCAGAGCTCAAAGTGGAATCTTGAAGTGATATTTATTTATATATATTTATTTTACCGTTACATACAACAGATTAACACATCAAAATGCCATATTTGAGGAACTGAAATTGAAAACATGTGGCATATTTGTTTTTAATGTAATTAACAGTTTTTCGAATATCAAAATGATTGTCGCTTGTCAAATCAATTCATTGTCACAGCAACAGTAGGCATCATATGCAGTAGTACCAAAGTCTAAAAATAGAAACACACTCATTAGTATGTAGGTCAGAATATGTTTGGTTACAGCTCTGATGGTGTTTCCAACCAAACTTATTTTATCTGCAGTCCTCTAACTCTGCTCCCGTCTCCCTCTGCTCTCCATTATCAGGCTGCTGCTGACTTTGCCAAGGCCCACCTGCCTGAGGCGCTCCGCCAGCAGCTACTGACTTACGAACGGGAGAGAGAACGAGACAGAGAAAAAGACAAGGAGAAAGATGAAAAAAAGGAGAGGGGCGGCCTATCCTATCCTTCCATCCTGGAGCAGCAGATCCTGAATTTGGACAGAGAAATGCTGGACAAGCTTTCTGCCACTTACAATGAAGCAGGTGCGTGTGTTTGTTTATTTGTTATACACAGCAGCTTAGACGCCCCCCCAGCACTTATAACATTTACACATACTATACATGACATGTTTTAAGTGTGTCCATGCAAAAATGTTTGCAAATTCTTTGTCTACAATTTGGAGACATTTTTCCTGCAGCGGTTTTGTCGTCTAGATGCTGCACTGGTTCATTAATTAGCAGTGATCTATGTGTGTGCAGCTGCAATAAAGGACAGAGGCCACGTACAGAAAGAATTTTAACCGTAAGTGTTGCTCATTACTGGGGACACAATAAGACAGCACCAGTAAGTCCAGAGCAATGTTTTTAAATGTCCCCTATAAAGCTGCACCCAAACTATTATTTTCTCCTCCACTGTTTCACTTGACTGTTGTTGAACAGTGACTGTCAGCACCCCCAGCCCTTGCTTATTCAGCTGTTTAAATACAAGCTGATCTTCACAAGGCTTGTAGTAATTATCTCTGGAGAGAGGCAGGGAGGGAGGGGTGACACAAGAGAGAGTGTGATGGATGGATAGAGGTAGAAGAAGGGTCAGAGGGAAAGAGGACATTTTGCTGTTACTGTAGAAAGGGGACGAGAGACCTGTGCGACAGGCAAAATGAAGGGAGGACAATAAAGAGAAATGCTGAGAAAAAAGGGTAAGGAAAGATGTGAAGGAGACAAATGGATAGGGGGGCATTCAAAGGATGAGAAGAATGGATACAAAGGGTGATGAAAAAGTCTGATCTGAATGAACCAAAACAAACCTTTTGGGGGGAGCAGAGGAAGAGAACAAAAAGTCCCACAGTGCAGCGCAATGCAGAGACATACAGGCTTCATTCATAAACATACTGTATTTGCTCTAGATTTCATCACAGCTGTGTTTTTAAGATTATGGCAAAGGTAAAATAAGTTTTTTCACAGGCTAGACATCAGAGTGTTGGTAACAGTAAGAGAGGAGGAGCAGATTAATGAGTTCAATGGTGTTTTTTCATCCACCTCTGTTCATTTAATATCTATACTAAAGGGAGAAATTAGATGAGGCCAAGACCGCCAACACTGAAGCTTTTTCTCTGCAACAGAAACATTATTGGGTTATTGAACATGCAGGGTAGGGGGTTAAAATACAGATTATAAAATGATTACTTGGACTACCTGCAGTAATGTGCTGCAGCCTGAAGAATAAAGCACTCCTGTAGGAAGGCCACATTTCCTTCCGATGCCCTTGATTAAACTAGGGCTGCGGCTGAATAGCCTTTTTTACTTTGGGAGGTTCCTAACTCAAGGAAATGACCCGGAAGTATTGAAGTGGCAGCTGTGATAAGAGCTGTTCAGATTGTATAAATGCTTGAGAAAGGTGCTTCAGTGCTTCCTTCATTATCTCCTTTAACAAAGGGTACACTGGACCATCCTTTACAAAAGGAAAGGAGATAATGCTGCCCACAATTCCTTGCACAAGCAACATTTAATGGCCCAGGTACACCAAACTGACAACAAAGAACTAGTGGTGACGATGGCTGACTGTTCTGTGGCCTCATGTGGCCTGTGTCTTGGACAAAAATTTGCCCTTGAACACACCGCAAAGACTACAGCCAGCACGTGTGTTCTGCGCCATCATGTGAGGAAATAACTCTCCCCACCAGCAGGCAGTGGTAATCTGTAAATGTTATTAATAAAGGGAAACCAGACCACCGACAGGACGTATTCAAGATGCTAGTTAGCTAGTCAGCACATTACAAAACACAACCTGATGCTGAAAGAACAAATGAAATTTACCATGCGCCAGTGATCAGCACCACAAATAATTACAGATCATTTCTGCTAAAGAACTCAATGGCCAAAAAAAAAAATCTTATCTAATATAACAAGTTCATTTGGATCTCACGCCCTCTTGACTTCTGTTGTCTGTTTGCTTTCATCATTTCTGTTTCTCTGAGCTGAACTGCCAATAATAAACTCTAATCATTTTTATAGGGAACTTTTCGAGATACATGTAACAAAGTGCTTCAATAAGGCAGCAAAATAAAACAGATAAGTCATAAAAAAGATTATAAAAAATAATTTGCAGAAGATTACCTAGTAGTCTGCTAGGTTATCTTCTTCTGATCTTCAGAATATTATAGTTTCACCACGGCAGGCTCAATCACATCTGCCATCCATTAGTGTTGTTGAAGTGTAAGTTGTTGCAGTGTAAGTGCAGTCTGATTCTCCTAAGCCCTTTTGAATTCTCCTTTACATTTTTTTTATCAAACATCTTTTTCCCTTGTGATTTTGAGGTCAAGGAGAAGCTTTTAGGAGAAAAAACACAGATGGTCTTTTTTTCTTTTCTTTTTTTTTTTTTACTATTAAAACACAACCCTCTTTTAGCTGCATGAGATGCACAGTAAACATGAGAGAAATAGAGAAGCACTGAAATGTTTTTGGTTTTACAGGTTAGCAAGTGAGTGAGATGCATATGTTGTCATTCCTCAAAGAGAAATTCCAGTTTATAATAAGTCTGGGTTTTAAATTCAAAGTTTTGCTCAGCGTATAATGTTACACTCACTATGGTAATTTCTGAGATTCTTTGAGCTAAAAAGAAAGCAAATAGCGTGTCTGAACAGTATGTAGCTTTAATGTCAACCTACAGAGACAACTGACAAATTGGTTTTGGGGTCATTGGTATGAAAGGGCCATTGAGGAGGCCTCACATCCTTTAGACCACGATGAGTCATATAATACGCTGATTGTTAAAGTGAAGCATTAAAATCTCCAGGAGCACCCAGTCTGGAGGCAGCGGCTGATTATTTCAGAGCATAGAGGTCAATATGCTGCAGCTGCATTTCCTTTTTCTTACACTAGCCTGCTCTCAACCTGCTCTTCTTCTTTTATACCGTCTGATCTATGTTGGCTACCAAGTAAACCTCCCCCCTGCTGCTCCCTCTGCCTACTTCTGTTCTTGAGCTGTGTGACCTGTTGCATTCAGGCTCCAAAGATCTGTCCAAATCTCTTTCTTTTATCCTTCTATATCTCTATCATCCTTTATTTGAACAGCACAGTAAAAAGGACTGACACAGAGCTTATAGATAGACTTACAGTCAAGCTCCATTACAGTGAAAATGCTTCCACGTTGTGTAATCCAAGCATTAGACAGTCAGGGATTGAATTTGCTGCAGTATTTGTCCTATCTTTCTTGTCAGCGTCTCAGGGGGGGATCTGCTGATCAGGTAATTGTTGTGCATTCTTGTCCCTCTATCTGATTCAACAATCGCGTCATTTAGGGTGCACAGCTCCCGGCTTTCTGTCGCAATCTGGGCCTAAATTAAGCTGGCAGGGGAGGAAGAGAGAAGGGAAAATAGAAAGACACACTCTCAATTCAGCCTGCAGTCCCTGGGACAACAGCGTATCAGATTTATCCCCCTGTTCATTCATCCCTCTGTTGTTTATCAGCAAACAAAAGCGCTTGAAAGAAAGATAAGGGAGATGGGACTTTGATGCAATGGCCAGGAGCTTAGAGTCTATTATGAAAACAGTCTCCTTAATGCGCTGTGGTATTCTGTTGGTGCTAACCTTTTTCGTAGCTGTGTGGCATGCTTCTCAGCGCACACACACACACCCACGCAAGCACACCAAAGTCTTCAGTAGTGCAGTAGTCCAATAATCAGTTGTTCTTGTTGCAGGCAGCAATAGAGAGACCAGGCTGATAATTTAGCAGAGTCCTCTTGTATAAAGCTTCCTGTATTACTGAAGTATGTCACTGCTGGAAAGATGGTCTGTTTATAAAACTGGGAGCACTATGCAGTAAAAAGATGTGTCGATGCTTTTGAATTGGTTTACATGACCAGAAAAAAACAGAGCAAAGGGGCTGTTTGCTCAAGAGGTAGAAAACTTACAATTACCAGAATGCACTGCGCCATACCAGACCATAAACACTCCTGCTGGTGGGTAACATAATGCAAACTTGTCTGTACTGACACAGGAAACAATATGGTGACCAGCTGATAAAAAACAAGCTTGAATTACAGTTAAGTTAATATATGATTCTAAAACCATTTGAGATGAGAAATATTCAACGCAGTATCGGAAAAGTGTTTAATATTTAATCTGTGCTGCTTAGTTTTAATGTTTTATCGCAGCATTTTCAGCCTCTATTTTTACAATACAGGAAACAGTATTGTGCCCACTTCCCTTTGACAAATTCTCATATTACAGCCAGATAGTGCACTAAAATATGTATAAGACATTTAAGCGGGAAATAGGCAACACAGTAACAAAATTTTGCAGGTTTATATTTCATCAGCACAGCCTAGTTTTACTGTTTGACTGGAGTTTGGTTTGAGTTTGAGAGAGCAATAGAGAGGAGCAGATCTCTCTCTTGATCCACTTCTGTACTCTCTGTGTCCATGGTGGTGGGTATACAAAGGTCTAGCAACAGCTCTAGAGCCAGCCAGCGTGTCATCTAGTGGATTTAAGCTTAGAGATGAACAGGGAGATCTGAGAGCTGAAGATGGAGGAAAGTTTATCATAGTTCGTTTAGACATAATACCCACATTTTTATAATACAAACCTGGTTTAAAGTTAACCCTTTAGAATGAAAGTTTAGGGAGGATTAAGAATTGGAAAGCATTTTCATCATCTATCTTCTGGGAGAGAAAAATATTCTTCTAAATATACTTTTTTTTTTACAAAGCAGGTATTAAATTTACTGAATACTTTATTCACTGCATTATGAAGTAGTGTCACAAGTATCATTTTAATTATGCATATTTATTCTGAATTTTTGAAACATTTTTGATACTCATTTTCCATGACATTAATAAACCGATACCAGCTGTGCTTTCTCGTTCTCTCTTATTTTTAATGTTGACTGCAGTCATTCTGTTCTCTGCTTCCAATATCTTGACAACACTGTTATTAAGTGCTTTATGTTTTATGGACAGGTGATATAAAACAGTGTGTGGAGACTGAGTGCTCTCAACACACAGCAACATGAAGACACACGGCATCATTTCAATGTCAAACTGGCAAAGAACTGAACTCCCTGGCAGCAGAGCCTTTCAGAAATTAAATATCTGCAGGGAGGAAGGGAATATATCTGCCTCTGTAATGCAACACAAAGTATTTGTAGTACTGGTTTCAGCCTGCTGATATTGTATTACAGTATACCGCTATAAAAGCTATATGTCTCTTCGGGAGTTAGAAATGTTCATCAGGCTTTCATGAGGTGCCAGAGACGATATAAATGTTCTCAAAACTCTCCTCAGAGTGCAGCTCATATCTGTTAAGTACCAGTCATTTAGTTTTTGCCTCTCTAAGCTTAGCATTTGTTTGCTTTTGTGATTATTCTTAGCTGAACGTTGACATAGTTGATAGCCTTTCCTCTATGATTGCTGTGATATTATCATTTCATTTTTCTGCTCTGACTCCAGCGATGTTAATCTTTGTTGTTTTCCCCTGTGAAGCATCTGATTACTTTTAAAAAAGCACTTTACATTCCATCCCATGTAAATAAATGTTTGGTCACACAGAGTATGTTTGCAGCAGTTTGTAGGAACTCCTCAGTTTTTCCTCCTTTGGTTTACTTTGTTTATTAAGCAGAGAGAGACCTCATTTGAACTTTAGTGGCACCAAGTAGCAACATCAGTGCTGGTCTTACAGGCCAGTCGAAGTAGATGCCTTTCATTTGGAGACAAAGTTACAGCCAATGATCAGAAAGTCACCTACAGGTACTTGTGGAGCGAGACAGATTGTTGAAATTTTGTACTAAGAACTTGTGACTCTACCAAATCATTTTGATCATGAGGAGACAAAAAAAAGTCAGAGTCTGTGTTGTGTTCCTAAAATAGAGACAAATCAACTGTTTGTGTTTTTTAACCCAGCGTTGACTGCTCACTGTCAGTGTGAATTATCATTAATGGAGACTGCTTGCTGCTGTTTGTGCGTGTTGTTCTGTGCTTTACTCGCTCACAAAGCCACCTGTTGAAGAATAAGTTCCACTGTACAGTTTATCTGCACGATACAAAAAGCTAATTTTGATAATTTTGATGATTTCTGGAGCAAAGTTAAAGAGAAAAGAAGGTGCAAAAAGAATTTTTTAAAAAAAGTAAAATATCCCAGTTTTGTTAATAGTAGAGTAGAGCAGAGATAGTAGAATAGAGCAGAGAGTAGAGTAGAGACAAAAGTGCACTGGTAAATGTGCATGAACATGAACATAATGTTGATTTAACATTTTACACAGACCAAACAGTTAGGGGTGTGAATAAAGAAGCAGTTCCAGTTAACAACCGGTTCCAAATTGTCTGGTTCGTTGTCTTGGCTTGTTTTTTGGCAGTTGTGCATTGCAAAACAATGACGTCAATCTGATGTATCAGAAACTTGTAACTAAAAGGAGTCATGGTGGAGAGGAAGAAATGGTCTGAAGAACAGCTTCATTTTAAGAAGAAATATGACACAGTGCTGCTTGCAGTATCTGTAGAAAGATGATTTCATGTAATACCAGCAATATGCTGAAACATCTTCAACATGGGCTTAAATTCTTGGAATGCAATGTGCTTGAGTATGTAAACCCTGAGAGGCAAGAATGAAAAAAATATGTTTTGGGGCAAAAAAAAAAAAATGGAGGGGGTGGGGAGGGACTTTTTGGGGCGTCTTGTGGTCAAAATGAGTATTACAAAAAGAAACACTTAACACAACAAAATTAGCCTTCTTTAACTCCGGAAAAAAAATTTATTCAAATTAAAAAAAAAAAAATCTTGCACCCACCCATAAAATCATATAAATTCTCATTCCTACAAATAGGTTTGACAGGCTCTGGAATCTGAGATACAACAGTTATTGTTACATAACAACACAGCTCATCATTGCAGTAGTTTTTGGCAGCTGACTTCAAAATTTCCACTGCCTGAGCTTCCTGGCCTCACCAAGGAGACTTTTAAAGCATTTCTTGTTCACTGCATGACTGCAGGACCATCTAATAGTGACGTTTTTCATTGTGATGAACTATCTATCATGTCAAGCAACTTTCAAGCCTTTGCAAGTTTGATATTGGATTTAAAAGTGCTCTGACTATCTGATCTCTGCATGAAAAACTCATTGATTTCATTCAAGATTTATTGTTTAAGGTGTGTAAAGACTTCAGGCACGTGGCTTTTGTATTGTTCTGTACCCGCTTGGTTGTGTGAAGAGGAAGAAGATAAAAATTTGTAAAGCTGAGAGGGCATTGTTGGTTAGAGTTGATGTCTGCAAGTTTAAAAAGAAAAAAAGATCTGTTAATGTGGGGACATATAGAAGTGAGCTTATCACACCTCTGTAGCCTGTTTGTCATCTGTGCATGAGGATAAATCAGCCACTGCTATCATAACATGTCTAAAACTGACTGAACTGTCAGTGGACGAGCTGCATTGTGGGTAATGTAGACACCAAGTTTTGACCAAGAAGCATGTGTGGAATAAAGTGGGTGTTATCTCTGATTTTCTATTTTAGAAAAGTGTACATTAATCAGCAATAACTAATGGGTGAACATAATAGTACAAAAGTACATAGTGTATCATCTTATCCCCCATCCATTCCCTCCACCTCCACATTCCCAGATAAACAGACAAAAAAAATACATAGAAACATATAAAAGAGTAAAAAAAAAAAAAGTTGTAGGTAATAAAATCATATGTCCATAATTCCTAGTGTAAATATGTCCATAAAGGCTTATGGCCATAAATTGTCCTTGTCCATTATGATCACCTTTTAAAATTCTCTAAGCAAGAAAATAACGTCTTTCCATTTAAAAAAGCATAAATTCAGATGTAACACCTGTGTTAACTGTACATCTTTATCATTAACTGATTACACTTAAATTCATTTTGTGATTGAATTACATAACTCTGCCACATGTAACTAGTTACTCTTCTGCACTGCAAACAAGGTTGCTATAACCACATTGCATAATTAGAGGAGATACTTAGATCCATAGGTCTGTCAAATCAGGGGCTTTTCCCACTTATGACCTGAATGCCTCTGCAGATTACGATAAACAATTATCTACTTTGTATCATAAGAATTATAAAAGAAAAAAAAAGAAACACTCAGAAAAAATAATTGGTTCAAATGTAGCATACACAAGAGCCAAGAGCGAACTCTCACAAAAGGCCTCAAAAAGGCTGAGGCTGGCCCTGAGGCAGCTAGTTACTCAGTAATGAATGGAATAAAAACTATACATTATAGAGAGCAGAGATTGCTTAAAGCTTCATAGTGATAGTATGCAAATTTAGAGTGCTGCGCATACTTTATAAAGCAGTTTAAAATGCTTTATGTAGTGTGAGATGCTAAAAATAGCATTAATGATACAAGTCCAAACGGGGTAAAATCATGTTTTGGATGGACTAATGGGCAGAGGGTGTTTTTTTACAAAGGCTCTGAAGGAGACAGTGAGCTGGCTGAGCGGGGTGGTGGCTGTCCTGCCCTCTCATTTTTCACCTAAATGCCAAGCAGCTCAGTTCAGCCCAAGAACATAAATCCATGGGTGCTATATGGACACTTGTACTCTCCAGAGTCTGAGAGTGAATCAGTGCACTGATACAGAGTGGAGTGGGAGACTAACTGGGGCTGAGATGTTAATCTTATTGGAGTGTCGAGGGTGTGCCTGGCCGAGCTAAGCCAATAATTAGCATGAGCAGAGGGTGCATGCGGGCTGTGGTGCCATTTTAATAGGGAAAGCTGAACGTGTGCTTGGCATGGCTGGGCTAATTGGGGAAGGGTGTGCTAGGCAAGGCACCTCAGTTCATTATCTCCACCGCTATGGGAAGTAGATAAGGATAATTAGCTGGACAGCATGACACAGTGCAGTGGCAGCTATAGGAACGAGGATTAGGGATGCATACAATGATGGAACTAATAGAAATGGATTTTGCGCAAACTGTGTAAAAGATTCAGTAACTCATTTACAGTTGAGTGGCATCAATGTTCACTTCATTCATCTGAGCCTCGCTTCCAGCTGGTGCTCTTTCTCATCGTTATTTTCTGTCAATTACTGTTTTTTTTCTCTGTTTATCACTTTTTTTCTCACCCCGAGCTATAAATGGGAGTAATAAAATCATTGTCCTGCTGAGAAGTAATCTCTTTTCTCTTTCTTTCCTCATGTATCTCATCTTCCTCAATTTATCTGCATCCACTGCTGGCTCTTTTCTCACAGCTCTTTCCTTTCATACTGCAGCTGCATCAGGTGTAGGACAGAGTAACTGAATAAAAACGTCATGGGGGAGATACATTTATTTCATTTACCTCAACGGCAAACACCTGAGACATAAACTGTCAGCGTGCATCACACCCAGATGTGGAGATTCTGTCTCCCGGGTGGTCCAGACCAGTAGGACCCCCTGCTTTCTCCTCTTTTTTCCTTCCCTCCTCTGCCCTCTGAGCAGTTTTGTCTTTTCTCTGTGTGAGCAGATGGCCAAACAGGCAGATCTGTTCTTTCTCTACAGGACTTTGGATCTCACACAATAGGCCTTAGATTCGTAGTCCAGACTCTGTTCTGCCTGGCTGGGAACCTAAACAAAGAGAGGAAGGAGGAGAAGAAATAAAAGCGCTTCAGAGTGGTACAGGGAAGAAAAGTTACTTCAAAGACTTTCTGCAATGTTTGCACATGATTCATGTGTTTCACTTTAGTGCAGGGGGAAGGGAGGCAGCTTTTCTTCTTAGATTACTGAAGTTTTTAATTAAGGTTGCTATATTTAAGGTTGGGTGATATCAATACATGCTGTGAGTTGATATAAATTTGTCAGCTGGAACATAGTTTTCAAGCAGGAGCGTTTTATGGCAAAATTGGATTATTTTAGCCACGCAAGCATGAGTGTGGCTCTTTGGATGGGAATGTGGGTCTGTCAGTTGTTCAACACTTTGGTTCAGACTGAAATATGTGAACAGTTATTTGATGGGTTCTGAGCTTTTGTTTCTTCATGGACATCAGAGGATGAACCCTCATGACTGGTTGATACCCTGACTTTTCCTCCAGCACCACCATGATGTTGACGTTCGATGTTTTGAGTGATGTCCCCTCAGGATGAATTGTTGGAACTTTTGTGATCCCCACTTTTTCATCTAGCGCCATCATGTTCATGGATGGATCACTGAATGGGCCTACCGGGCACAGGCCCAGGGGCTCAAACTGTCCAACACGTTCTCTCTCCGAGCTCGTCCTGTGGTGCCGCTCGGTCAGGACCTTTCTGTGACGTCTTAGGTGTCCTTGTACGTCAGCTGTTCACGCTCCGGGATGCTGATACGATGATTTTAACAAATGCACATGTGGTGGGATGAAGCAGCCTGGTCCCTATGTTCACACAGCAGGGTGGACTGTCACAATGGTTTAGATAAGGCAACAAAGTCACAGGTGGATTGATTTTAGCACAAGAGGAACATGGTAAGATGTAAAATCAAACACATGCATCCACACAGGAAGCGAACTCCTGCACCAAAGTCGGTTGTCTGTGGGACCTATTTACCTCCCCATCCACTCGCACTCCTTATATAACGTGGTTACCGGCAGCGTTACTACCTGACGCTGTCCTTCAGCGTTTCAGGTGCACGTGACGGGTTTCATCCATCTGCGTTGTCAAGTGACCCTGCCCATAAGCATGTGGACGCAGAAGTTGGCTTTTGGCGTCACACTAATACACCGAAAGCTCTGACAGAGCGGTGCTATTTTACGACTTCAGAATGAGATCAGGTCAAACTGTCAGCCCACCCTTTATGCTCAACTGCAAAATGTCCCTCCAAGACATAAGTTATGGCCAAACTCAAAGTGATCACAACAGATGTAAAGCAAAGAGCCACAAAACAACCAAAAAATGACACAAAATTATGTAAGAGACATAAAACCACCTAAAGATGCACAATGAATACAAACAGACTCAAAACAACACCAAAAAAAGAGGCGAAAGCGCCACAGAGTCTGTGTTTCTTGCTCCCGGAGAGGTGGTGGGGGCTTTTGCACATCTGTTCCCAGTGGCCGGTTGTCTTTTAATCTGCCCATAATCTAATTTTTCCGATTATTCCAACATCCCGTAAATGCAGGGATAGTCTTTCTGTATGATTTATGCATAAATGTAATACATTTGTCAGGTATTTGATTAGCTTAACACCAAGAAAGGGCAATCTTGTCTGGTTATTTTATCCATTTTTATTTTCTATAAATTTACTATATTACAATATGACACATATCCCATTCAAATTGTCATATCATTCCTTCTCCATCTCTCTTTCTCCATGCTTTTCTGCTCTGCTCCTGTCCTCCTCTCTCCTCCATCTGTCGCAGGTACTACGTGTCTGGTGGCCTTGCTGTCTGATAAGGAGTTGACGGTGGCCAACGTAGGAGACTCACGTGGAGTTCTTTGCGATAAAGACGGCAACGCCATTCCTCTGTCACACGACCACAAACCTTACCAGCTGAAAGAACGCAAGAGGATCAAGAAGGCTGGTGAGAAAACGGCTGCAGTCCAGACAAGTAGACTTCCCTTTTTTTACGGATTCTGAGCAGCAGAACAAGGCTTTAGTTAAAACTCGAGGGAACATCAAAACTGAGATTGTTGTCATGAAAGCATAAAAAAGAGTTCTTATGATCAAAGCGAAGCACCATTATCCCTTTTGCCACACATCTTGTGTCTCTGTGCTCAGGCTGACATCAAACCCCTGTGACTGATAACACAATCTGTTTCTAAAGCAGCATGTTATCAAATGCAGCCAGACAGTGCACAGTATTTAAGGTGTATTTGAAGACATAATTTTCCCTCCTGCCCTATCTGCATAGCCTGTGCTGAGGAGAGTTTGATGGCGGGTTGCCAGATTCGACAGTCAGTGTGGTCGCTGTCAGGAAAGCCCACCATCTCCATCTAATGGTCTGATTGGGTACTAAAACTTTACAGATTTAGTTTGCATTATGTTGCTGTTTACTTATTCGTGTCACATACTTGCAATTATGATGCTACAGAGGATTTCCTATGGTTTTAAATAAAGTAAGGGGAGGAAACTAATTTTTTAATCATACATAAATACGGGAACCACTAAAATACCAATAAAAATAGTTTATACAGTTCATCCTCTCTCGTGGGGTATTATCATCTTGTAAGTTGGTGTTTGTCTCTCTTACACATTCTTGTAAACACAGATAAGGAACAATTAATGTCAGTAACTTTATACCTACACAAGAGGCTCTTATTAGAGCATCTTGCTGCCTAAATTTACATATTAATGAGGAAACCCTGATTTTCTTGACACTGTTGTAACCCCTCAACACTAAAGTAATTGCTGTCTATGCACTGAAAAAATGCAGTTAATAACATGTTGATACTAGAGCCAGAGAATGCAACAAGTTATCACAAAAGAGTCAAATCTCAAGTACTTGAGCCAGTTCTATAATCATTTATTGTTTTTTTTTTTCTTTTAAATCCCCTCAAGCTGTACCAATAATGTATCTTAAAGGCCCAGTGTGTAAGAATTAGGGGAATCTATTTGCAGAAATAATATTAACTCAAGCACAAAAACAGAATGTCTGCAGGTCTTTTAGTTCAATTTGCTAAATATTAGGCCCTAAAAGTCATTAAAAAATCAAACATTTTGATTTTGTGAGGTTTCAATTGCCTCAAACATTTTCTCATTTCATGTAGAAATCTTTTCATTTATTTTTGTTCAAATGAGTCAAGCTCCTTTGCGAAAGGTTCACATTTCTGGTATTACACATTTTTAAATCTACCACTGAACCTAACACTGTCTTTTTACTTTATACTTACACTTACCTGTTGGCAAAATGTTAATTAACAGATCTTTACCATATAAAACCTACCTCTACAGGGACGACATATATGCTATTTACCTTTACACTTAACTGCATTGCTTGAATAAGAAAAAAAAAAGTTTTACTCCAAAAATCAGTTAAATTCAATTGAAAACATTAACTTGAAGTGTCTGATACCCATAGACACCCTGAAAATGATGTTGTTGTTTGTATTTAGTTTGATGTCTGAGTAAGTCCTCTGACTGAAACACTGCATTTTCAATAAACCTGAAAATGCGCTGATTGTAGAGAAATGTAAACTAACTAAATTATTAAATAAATTAATTTCTAATAAATACAAGCTTTTGGTTTGATGAAGACAAATAAATACAGTCCAAAGATTATGTGAGGGCAGAAATTGAAAACTGAAGTGCTGCCCTCAGCAGCTAATGGCATTGGTTGATATGTGATTGGTTGTTTCTAATCACAATTTGTATAGACCATTTCCTAACAGCTATGTTGAAGCAGTCAACTAAAGAGTCAGTAGCTGCTTCAGCGGTTACTATTGACGATAAAGAGGTCACGTCCTCTGCCTTTTCTGGGAATTTGGGGATTTCAGCGAACTTAAGTGCAGTTTGTAAATGAAAGTTACACCTAATGGGATTATTTACAGCCTGAACTCTCAGCCCCTGTATTTTTAAAATTCTGACCGTGGCCTTGCTCACCAGGAATGAGGGAGGCATCCTGACCCAGTATGGAAGTCTTCATCCAATCATTTCCAGTAAAATTCCCTGGTTGCGAATCTGTCGAAGCCAGTGAGGACACACAGCTGTACTCGCAGGATGTGACATGAATTGAAATGTATCCAACATAAACAATTTTGTTCCATGAGTATATACGGTGAGCACTAAGTGAAAACATGTTAATGGCATAGATCCATATTATTGTTTGCACTTTGATGCGAATGCAGGGGTCTCATAGCTGATGGAAATGAATGGAAATGCTGCCAGTTGGTTGAAAGGAACAAAAATAATCTTTTATCTTGCAGTTAATAACCCTTCAATGTCCTCATGTAGAATTTTCTCCTTTTTTGCATATTTTAATTTCATGGAGCTATAATAACAAAAATCAATGGTGTTGTAATTTTTTTAACAGATGCCATATATTTTTTTAATGTAGGCCTCTGCCAAATGTTTTAGACATCCTTTCATGGTCTTTGTAAACATGCTGTTACAATGCTTGTAACATGTTAGATACCAACATGTCAAATTCTTTCCATGGAATTAGTTGTGTTAACAGTCCTTTTCACACATGTATTCTAGATATTTACCACTGCACTGCTTTGAAAACATCTCAGAAATGGCAAAAAAATAGACTGATGTATTTTTTTTCATCAAGTATATAACTGAGGAACATGAATTACATTGTATTAACAGGAGTGAATATTTATCCTTATTTTATTTCATAAAATTTGTGAATTTATTATGCCATAAAAGGTCAATAATACACATATACAACATGAAATGTATTATTTAACAACAATTAATAATCAAAACTTTATTTATATCTGAGAAAATAAGTCAGTTTTAATTTCATTTGTTTAGTTTCACCGCTTTAACCCTTGAAGGGCCAAATTAACTTTGGTAGAGCATGTTTTTAAAAAAAAATTAATCGACCCTTATTAGATTGTTATTTTTTGTTGTTACATATAAATCTGTCTATTAGGGCCTCTGAAACTGGAATATGATGAAAAAAGTATACCTATATAGTATATATATATAGTGAGAGAGAGATAGATAGATAGATAAGATAAGATAGAGATAGATAGATAGAAATACTCAAAGTGTGCTCGACCAAACAGTTAAACAGGACGTTAAAGGGTTAGTAAAACATCTGTTTCTCGACTTTTTCTCAACTTTGTGTTCCTCTTGCCTCCATACTTCCTCACATTCATTCTAACACCTCCCTTTTCCACCTTTTATTTCACTTCCCGCTCCTTGATTTATCATTTCCCCTCTGTTTTCCTCCTCAGGTGGCTTCATCAGCTTCAATGGCTCGTGGCGTGTCCAGGGCATCTTGGCCATGTCTCGTTCCCTGGGCGATTACCCTCTGAAGAACCTCAATGTGGTCATTCCCGATCCTGACATCATGTCGTTTGACCTGAACAAGCTGCAGCCGGAGTTCATGATCTTGGCGTCAGACGGCCTGTGGGACACCTTCAGCAATGAGGAGGCGGTACGCTTCATCAGGGAACGATTGGGTGAGCCTCATTTTGGCGCCAAGAGCATTGTCCTCCAGTCCTTCTATCGTGGCTGCCCCGACAACATCACCGTCATGGTGGTCAAATTTAAAGGCAAGTCCAGCGAATAGTAGACCACCCATCTACAACACAGTATATGTTTGGATATAAATAAGAATAAAATAGGCTTAAGATGAAAGATTTAAAAACTGAGCCCGCAACTTTTTGAGCGAGAACTATTTCTATCACAGTTATTTACATAAGTAAGTCATCAAACCATGCCACGTCCCCACTCCGTTACTTTTACTGCTAAAAAAGTGACACCTCAAAGAAAATGTCTTTTTATTTAGGGTTAGCCATTATTGCTCCAACAACATAATGCAATGCTGGGTCACTGTTATGCAAATAAATAGATTTAGCTTTGTGCAGCTTTGGGTACGCCCACGTGTCTGCACACGTGTGTGTGTGTGTGTGTGTGTGTGTGTGTGAGTGTGAGTGGTTGAGAGGAGAAACAGTGATGAATGTCACATTAACAACCAATATTAAGAGATTTAAAATATTCAAGCTAGCATGGAGTTTTACGTCCACATTTTTTCACTTTATGTCTATTTGACCACTAATTTTTATATTTTTAGTTTCATAACTGTGTTTCCACATCATTTAATTCTACTGACCGAGTGACTGCACTGAAAGGTTTTGTTTTTTTCTTCCTGGGTCAAATACACGTCACTGGTGCAAATATGAATTTATTCCCTTTATACATGATCAGCACAAATGATAATGTGCACACGCTTGTTCAAATATCACCATCCATATTGTACAGCAATAGAACCAGTCACAACGGTCACACCACAGTTGCTGAACGTGGGGATTCTTGATGTAAGAATGAAGTGTTTTGTTTTATAAGTTTAGATGTTGGATTTCTTAGTTCACTTTAAATGATTGCTGTTAGTTTCTGTGCTGATAGAGGTTCATTTCAGTTTTGATTGACAATATACTTTAAGATTTTTTTGAGCCGAGACTTTAATTTGATCCCCATCTTTTTAGAACCCATGTAACTACTGATAATGTGATAACTGTTTGATAATGCAGTAGATTGTCTAACCAAATCTCACTTTAAATGGGTTTCATGGGGACAATGTTGTACCATCTCA
Source organism: Plectropomus leopardus (assembly GCF_008729295.1). Classification (NCBI taxonomy): domain Eukaryota; kingdom Metazoa; phylum Chordata; class Actinopteri; order Perciformes; family Serranidae; genus Plectropomus; species Plectropomus leopardus. The sequence goes on from NC_056467.1 coordinate 20,355,009, forward strand.
TTGTGACTGGGGTTGGAAATCACAAAAGGCCCCACAATGCGATATTATCACAATGCTTCAGTCACAAGACAATATTATACAATATTAAACATGTTGCAATATCAGTAACATATATTGTGGTTTATTACATATTTTCAATTGCAAATTATGTCACCAAAGGAAAACTTTGTCAACATCTGTTTTTATCTAATAAGATCAAGATTTCAGTCTTTTTAACTCACTTAAAAAATATTTTGGGGATATATTGCAATATATTGCGGCAAAATGTTTCTAGTGGACTAAAAAAAATATTGATTGTGTTATTCTAGTGGGCTACCAAAAGTTTAATTTGTATTTGTAATATTGATAATCTTATAATTAAAAAAATAAAATCAATACCTGGGGCGTGTTCATCAATATGAAATTACCACACAAAAATATTGAGATACTCTGCTGTATTGATTTTTTTTTTACCCATCCCTAATTGTGGCTCTGTTAATTTAAACTTGTAAAAAGAAGGTATTAATTGAGTCATCACATATATTGTGATCACTGAAATAATAATTGGCAAATATGATTTTATTTTTTCTGAATTTAGATTACCATGTATTTTACAGCCCTTCTTTTTTTTTTTTTTTTACATATTTACATGCTATTCTGTATCTGACTTTTCTTACGTTATCATTTACTAATCTAGATGGGATATACAGCACATGTACTGAAATCGACACCTTACAGTGTCATCTGTTAACTCTATGTCGTCTTCATCCTGATCAAATATGACATTTCCCTGAAATGTAACTCAAAATGTAACAAGCCTTTGAATGAAACACATTATTGTTGCCTTATTTTTTTAACTGTTCATTTCCCGTGATGAAGTCTGCTGCCAAAACTACTTCTGGGTTTTTAATGTAACGCAGTCGATCATGCCATGCACACTGCACGACCTCGGTGTCATACCTTGTAAAGTCACGTGTAGAATAGCATCTTTGAGAGAAAGTCTCCAAGAGACATGCAATTGTAAGATGAATGTACATACTGTCCTAATGTTGGTATCATCCCTCTACTGTTTATACAGCAATGAAGAAAGCAATGCGCCTGTTCCTGGATTGTTTAACTTCAGAGATATATATCAGATAAAACTGTTTGTGCTTTTTCAGTTCACATTCTTCCTTGATAATGTACCTTACAGAGTGTTTATGTGGCATTTGTACTTGTTTTTGTTGACTTTAATAAACTGTAAAAAAAAAAAAAAAAAAATTAAAAAATTAAATAATAATAATAATAAAAGAATTCTGAAATTTTAAAATGTAAATCAAAAAGGTAACATTAAAATGATAAATGATCATTTTCTCTGTGCCAGTGTTTTTTTTTTTTCGAGAAAAAGTGAATACAAAAGTAACTCAATGGATATAGCATAGAGTCAAACATAACATACATGAGATATTAGACATACATAAAATGCAGAAGAGAAATGACATACAGATATTCACCAAAAAAAATTTTAAAAATCAAACAGCCCTTACTAAGTCATTTTACCTCAATGAACACGGGAGTTGCTGGTCTATCACTGCCTCACTTACTTAGTGTGTGTTATTATGTGACTTTTATGAATCCAAATTAACACCAAAGTCACACAATAACACAACCAAAGTAACTGATGGAGGCAGCCGTAAACCAGCAGTTCTCGTGTTCGGCAACGTTATCAATAGAGTCTGGCATTGAAGAGAGCATAGATAAGTTTAACTTTTAGTTCAGTTACCCGTCTGGTAAACTGTTTTTGGGGGATGACATGCAGCGAGGGGCCACAGGTCAAAATCTAAGTCACTGCAAATACCTCGGTCTATATGGGTCACACACTCTTCCTGGTGAGTTAGAGGTCGCCCCTGTTTGTGAATTCTTTGGTCACTGTGAGGGCATGCGATGATAGTTTTCTTCACAAATTCAACATAACAGCAGGTGAGTAACTGATATACCAGTGTTAATTTCTGGGCTAGAGTATTCCTTTAACATTCCCATTAAAACTTTTAGACTTTGTCTGAAAAATGACTAATAAATCTACCTTCTGCCTTCTTGTGCCTTCTACCTAAATATCAGAATGGCTTGTTCTTTCACCAAGTTCCTCTATAAAGTGCTCTGTCATGGTTTATTTTTGCAGCAAAATGGACTTAACAATGGACAGTGGCCCTTTTGAAAAGCTTGATTTAAGTCAGTCCATGCCACCTGCTGGTAGATTAGAAGATTACAGGAGTCCGCGTGTATTATTATGTTAGGGCTGAGTAATACACTGGGTGTATTGTGCCACTGATGTTATGATTATCTGGTGGTTTCAAGGTTAATGATTTATTAATCAATCGGCCTATGGCCACAACTTTCAGTGTGGCTGTACAGAGGTCTGATCGATTGATTTCAAAATAAAGCCAAAAACTGTTGTTTTTAGATGGATTTTAACAGTGATTTGTAAGTGAATTTAAATGAGTTTTGAACAAGTTTGCACTTAAACATTTCAATGAAAACCTCTTCAAATATGTTCTCCTTCACTTTATTAGTATCTGCACACATTATGTTCACTTCTTTTTTTAGAATTTTCTAGACTTTTAGGGATGGATCTACATGACTTCACATGGATATTCATCTAGAAAGTGTTTAAATCAGGCAAGGATAAAATCTTTCATTTATTGTGTCTTATTTCATCATTAAATATGAGTAACACCTATACTGATGCTAACACCTCTTTAATTTATTTTATATATTTATTTATTGTATTTTCGGCCATGTAGTTTTCGAGGAGAGACCTGATAAAGAGGCTCAGTGAAGAAGAGGGTAAATAATAATGTATGACCACTTAAGAGCAACAAACCAGAGATCAGCCGGCATTAGATATGAGATGATTCCACAATTTAATGTGGCTCATATTGTCCAGTCCTACTGTACTACAGTATTGTACAATTCTATAGTACCATAATACAATACCTGTTAATAAATCAACATGTGTTTTATGTACATGCCTATTAATTTGAGATGAATAATAAACTCCAAACTGGGAGGTTTCTGGAAACCACATGCTCTCTACATATTGTCAGTGTAATTTACCCATCAGCCCAGGGCAAGCAGTCCTCCACCAAACTGTCCCTGTGATGTCACTGCTATGGGACTTCCAGACAGGAAGAAACCCAATCTTCTCGTTGTACCAAACATGGTCTTCCTGTAGCAGGCCTCATGTGACTCCACTAACTATGCCGCTGTAACTGGAGAACTATATGCACTTAGTTGCAGAGTCACTTTGGATATAAATAGCCTTACTGAAACCTACGCAGGGAGGAGAGAAATCCCATAATAACAGAGGGGAGGGGTCACTCTGCCAGTGCGTACATAAAGCATACTGACTGTAGACAGTCTCCATAAGAGACCAGACACACTAAGCCTACAGATAGACAGTACAAAAGGAGACACTGGGTGCAGGCAGCTAGTTTACACAGCAATACAGAAAGAAGAAGCCATCCTTTTTTAAATATAAACACAAACTGCACTTTTAGGACATGGGCATGCATGGATCCAAGCCTCGTAAACAAGCACAGGTCCTGATGCTGGGCCTGGACGGATCAGGAAAGACCACCCTGCTCTATAAACTGAAGTACAACGAGAGCGTGGTGACCGTGCCAACTGTGGGCTTCAACGTGGAGACACTGGAGACAGACAGGAGCAGCCCCAGCCTGACAGTGTGGGACGTAGGGGGTCAGAAGAAGATGAGGCCCCACTGGAGGCATCACTATACTGATACAGCTGGGCTGGTTTTTGTGGTGGACAGCTGGGATCAGAAGCGGCTGGACGAGGCCCGCAAGACACTTCATAGGGTAATTAAATCAAATCATCATTCCTGCAAGATTTACATTTAACTTCAGCACCTCTGTTTAGCATTTAGCTGTATGTGGACAGTGAAAGTCCCTCTTCTTTCAGAAATGTGTTTTGCAAATTGGCGCTTAAATGTTTGAACTTGATTCTGCAGAATTATTTATGAGCAAAATGTATGGCTTATAGCACACAAAGTTTAGGCAAAAATATAAACATTTCAGTGTTAATTAATGTATTTGTCCACTAATATAACTTTGTGTACAGAATTTTAATGAATGATTGATAACACTCCAGGAAATGAGGATTGCCATGTTTTTGTTACCTCAGAATGAGCCATATACATGTAGGGAGTTGGTCCTTTATGGAGTCCGCTATGTTGCACTGCCATGTTTCAACAAAAGCTTTATAAACAAACCAAACATGGGTTCTAAATGGGTCAATTACTGTTTGTATTGGAAAAGGCCTCACTCTGCGGGCAATTTACCTCCTGGTTCACGCTTGGCACATGGGAAAAGTTTCTGCTGGTTGCAGTCTGAAATCTTCATGCTAGATGTCACCAAATCCTACATACGGTTCTTTTAATTTGTAATCCACTTAGAAGATTTCAGTTAGTTTTTAACAAGATCTCATGGCCTTCATCAGCAAGTTTGCTCAGTTGTCATGTAGAATGAAGAAGAATTATAATTAAATTAACAGATAAAGTGAACACTTTTATTGGATAGTCTGTCTTCAGATAGTTTAAATATTATTATTAATATTTCAAAGGCTTATTAGTTTAGATTTAACACTTCATCTGTGTACTTTGTCTATCTAAAGAGTATACATTTATGAACATACCTACATATTTTCAGAATAATTTAGTTGAACTTGATTATTCAATTGAGATTAAGTGGGCATGTTCATGAATTACATATACTCTATAAAATAAAGGGTTACCTAGATAAATGCATTATATTTCATTACCACTGTGTTATACAGTCAGTCATTCATTATCTGTTTATCTAACATTTTAATATTTTAATATTTGTGATTATTTTTTTACTATTGTATTGTTCTTTCACTGCTTATACTGTTTTTATTTCTCATAGCTGCTGTAACATTGTGAATTTCCCCACTGTGGAACGAATAAAGGATTATCTTATCTTAAAAATGTCCTTCTACCCATGTATAGCTACATAATACTGTGTTGCAGTTGCGTGTATTAGGTCTTTATATAGTGCTTCATGCTGAATAGGGGAAGCTTAAACAAATCTTCATACAATAGGCCACTTTATTTAGAAATATTGTTGTATACTGTAGTAATTAAAGTGCTCTGTATCCTTCATTTCCCAGGTCCTGAGGTTTGAGTGTCTCAGAGGAGTCCCTCTCGTCGTCCTCGCCAACAAACAGGACCTTCAGGGAGCTAAGAGCCCAGAGGCGCTCTGCCTGACCCTGGACTTGAGAAAAGTGTGTGAAGGCAGGTCCTGGTTCATCCAGCCCTGCTCAGCTACCACTGGCATGGGACTGGAGGAAGGTTTCAGGAGGATCGTCTATCTGATGAAGACTCCGTTTAAACAGACTCAAGAGGACATTAAGGTTAAGATGAGGTCTAAGGGCTTCAGCATCACAGCTGTGAAACAAGTCTTCCTCTGCAGCAGATGATGGATGAGAATCTCTTTGGAGATTCATGACAATGATGTGTAGGATTCTTCTCGCCCGCCTGTGTGAGTCATCGGCGAATTGCCTCTCTGTGGCATCCATAGGATCAGATGAGAGGAGGCGTTAAGACAAGGGATGAGATTATTCATCGTAGTTTTAAGTGATAATCTCCATGGCAGAGGGGACTTTCACCCAATCCTGGTGAAGACAAAATGTCTTTGGACCTTGGTGATGATAGCCTCTGAGGATGTTGTGTGTAATCAAGATTATGAGGATAATTTTGAGAAAACAAGTCATTGTATCATGAGCTGATATGAGTTGCTTTCAAAACACAGTATTTAAGATAATTCAGTCAGACTCTGTATGGAAAACCAACTGATTAAAGCCTGTTTGTTTGGTCAAGTCTTTTAGACTCAAAGCAATGTTGTTCTTAAACTATGCATCATCTGTTTGTTTGTTTGTTTGTTTGTTTTTTTTTAAATATATTTCTTTATATTCGTTTGTGTACGATATAAAAACATCTTTTTACTATTTTATACAAACTTTATTTATTTATTTGGGATGATACTGACAGTGTCATACAGTGTGCTTATTGTATACATTTCCTTCAACAACACACACTTCACTGAGACATACATGTATGATATGAATTAGAAGTTTATTGTACAACATATATTGTTATATAAAAAAAATGAAAGCCAGGACAAAACTGTAAACTTTGTCAACTCATGTCATGTTTTGAACGTGTGTGTTTAATGTTATTCTGACCCTGTTTCATTGTTGCTTGGTCCATTTGTTGCAATGAAATAAAAATCTTAAAAGTTTCTGGAATCAAAAGAGGTGGTTCTATGTGTGGGTGATAAAATAAATGGTAAAAAAATGTTGCCTACTTAGATTGTTTGATTTGATTTTTGCTGCAAAACAAAAGGTAAAAATGACATACATCAAGGTAGGATCACATTCTTACAAGCCTTACAGTTCTTAAAACAATACTCATATGCCCATCATGTACTGCTCTTTTCTTCTTTTTTTTTTTTTTTAGCATTTTTGCTTAAAACAACAATCACAGCAACAGAACCTTATAAATTCAATCCAGTCTGCCTTCTTTGTACAGCACTTTGCAACAGGCACTTTGGTTGGCTATTAAACACTGCAGGAAACAATAAAGAAAGTTCTCTACAAAATTGCATTTCAGAGTTTAAAAAATAATAATAATGTGAGGCTTCAGCAGTCTGACAAACTGGTCAAATCTTCAAAAGTTATTTAATTATTTATTCACTTTTTAAAAATATTTTTGACACAATATTTTCTCTTTGTGCTACAAGGAAATTCTGCCCAGGGAAACAAAAAGAGGAAATTTAGTCAATTTGTCACTCTTTGAGGTAACTCTTTGTGGTTGTTGCCCCTTTTTGTGGTTATTTTAGGTCTCTTTGTCAGGCTCTAACTGGCCATATGGCAATTCTGGCAAATGCCAGTTGGGATGGCACACCTTGTTGGCTGCAGGGACACCACCGGCAATGTCTGAAAAAAAATGTAGGGGGGAAAAAAAATTGACCAGCTGGCTGTGGCCCACTTGATGTTGGGACAGCCCATCTGATTAGACTTTACACTGTCCCAAAACTGTCAATAGCCTACCAGTACTGTACGGCGGGTGCAGTAGTACTGGCCGCCATCACCTTCCCAACCCCTTCAAGTGGATCAGTAATTAGCCAGATGGCTTACACTGGCACATTTACAGTATTGTTGATTATGTGTGTTGTTCTCATAAATAAAATAAATGGAATGAAATGTCATGTTGTCAAAGGTGAATCAGGAGAGGACAAATGGGAAACAAATGAAATCAAGACAGAAAAAAATGGAATAAGTAGAATGTAAGTACAAATTAGATGGATAACAGAGCTAACATGGGCTGGTTTTAATGGGCTGGTCCAGAGGAAAAATGCCAAGGCCGAATTTTGTTCCCAGTCCAACTCTGCTCTTTGCAGATCCTTTGCATATTCTTGGGGTTATTTAAAATCTCTTCCTGGCCCTGTTAAATTGAGCAACATTTTGCAGATGAGAGCCAGGGCCCCCCTTATGCTATGGGCCCAGGGCCTGTGCATACTACATCTAAGCCCAACCTATATTGATATTTTAATTTACAGTAAAAGCAACATCATATCTTAGGATATTTTATATTTCAAATCTTAATTTGTAATTCATATATGGCTGTTAAATTAATACAAGTAAAAGAAAGTAAAATAGAGATGTAGTGTCGTAAAATTGATGGAAAACACTCAAGTAAAAACTCAACATTCTCCCAGTGTATAAAATATACATGCGTATAAACACAGGCCAGTTACTGAATAGGATGATCATAAGTTTGTATGTTGTTGTGTGGCGCGCGCTGCATGTTCACAGTGAAACCAATGAGAGTGGAGGGGATTTCCCCACCCTTCCTCTACGCCAGCGCGAGGCTGCCCTCCACCACCGGCAATCCCAGTATGCACCGCGGACAGAGCAGCAAAAAATAGTCCGTTAGCGAAAGGCTGAGAAAAGGGAACCAGAAAAGGGTAGCTCACCAGCTAAATCCACGAGTTAACTGCATTCAACACAACCAGAACCGCTAACATGGCTGACAACGAGAAACTGGACAACCAGCGGCTGAAGAATTTCAAGAATAAGGGCCGTGATTTGGAGGTAAAACTTATGCAGATCCGTGTCGAGGATCTCCTCTTTTCCTCGGCGCCGCCGCCGCCGCCGCTCTGCTCACGGCCAGCTTCGCCTGCTGGCTTCCTTGTGACGTCGTTTCTAATTTCCACCATCGGGAACTTTTTACTTAAAGCCTCGACCAGGGCCTTAACAGATCACCAGTTAGCGATGGCTGGGCTTTTCTGGGCGATTTCCCTTTTGGTTTCGTTGGTTTCGTTACACCGCGAAACCGTGTTGGTTATAAAACATGTCAGAAAAGCCAGTCAGAGTTCATCGCCTCCGCTGGATGTGCTTTGCTAGCTCGATGCTAGCCAGGCCCACGGGGGACACGCTAGCTTAACTAAAGCATATCGTCCACCGGATCGGTTTAAGTCGATGTGGTAGCCGGTGAAAACGTTAAATGTATATCAGAAACCTCACATAGCTGACTTTGAGGTCGTCTCGGGGAAATATTTGCTTAAATGGAAAGCCAGCACAGCGGCGGATTAGCTTTATTTTGATGCTGCAGTTAGCTAGCCTGCGTGCTAGCTTGTCTGATAGCCACCGTGAAGCTCAGTGGTTGGGCTTGGTGGTGCTGGTGGCTGCAGTTCCACCCATCCCCCGTCTTTATCACCAAAAACAATGGCGGAAACCAGTTAGCCTCTTAGCTGGCCAGTTACCCGGTTCTTTAAAATTGTGGCGTTGTGTTATAATTTTATTCCGTGGTTTTCCGACGTTGCACATGCTTAGATAACAAGGTTAAACACTACCAGCTAGTTAACACAATCACATGAGTGGCTGATCAAAGCTAGCTAATGATGGATCCATAAGTTACTTGCCAGTTTACAGACAACTCAACACTATGATTCAATAACACTGGCGTGTGATGATGTTTCTGACTGGTTTCCTGTAGGTGTATATGAAAAAGGGTATACTCATACATCCTTTTCGACAGGTTGTTTCTGTTACAGCTTAGGCCATAAGGCATGAGTTGTCTCACATGGCAACCTGTTAACTTTACATGCACTACAGAAAACATCTACTTTTTTTCCCGTAATATATATTAAACCTTATGCCAAGTTGCCAGTTTATTAGGTTCACGTAGCTGGAACTGATGCAATCTGATACAATATTAATGCAATAAATCCTACATTCAGAAAGCATGTATTTATGTTGTACTTTTAGTCTTTGCTGAAACTGTTTTGGAGAGGTGTTAAACCAACCTCGGTCATTTTGGAGGTTGTAGATTATGATGCCTTGAAATTGTGAATCTGCAGCACAAACTACAGTCTAATAAAGACAATAAGAAGCAGCACCTCTCTAAAACAGTTTTATTAACCCAAAACTAAATATTGTTATTTTCATGAAGGACTTACCGCAGATAGTTTTTGCTAGATGTGCCTAATAAATTGGGCGCTGAGTTAATCTCATCACTGCAACAGAGCATGGTTCCTACAGTCATGGAAAACCTGGAAAACTTTGCAATCACATTTTCCAGGCTTGGAAAAGTCATGGAAATAGTGAAAATCATGAAAGCCTTTGGGATTTTGTTGTGTATAATGACATTTCACAGTAATCTTCTTTTGATAACCTTCCATGTAAGGGAACACAATAGCAAATGTATTTTCTGTATGTTATGATAAGGAATGCAAACAATTTTATTACTACCACTGAAAGCTAATTTATTTTAAAGACAGTATGTGTAAAAAGCTTATCTTTTGAAAATAACTAAAAAAAGGTGACATTCTCCATCCAGTTGCATTTTTTCCAGTTAAGCAAATGTACATGTATGATAATTATCAATGTTCATACAACGGTATACCTTGAAACTGGTATATTGCTGCAACCCAGCTGACAATGTAATATAGCTTTTATATGCATCAATGTGTGACAACATTTTGTTTACCATGACACATTGATTTTCTGCCCAGGATTGTTCTCTCCCTTCACGTATGCCCGCTAGCTAAAGTTATGTTCGAATAGAGTTTGAATGTGATAAACTGGGGCAAAGAAAAGAAATATTATGGGTCATTGAAAAGTCATGAAAAAAGTTTTTAAATGTTGTCCACAAAAATGTGTGTGTGGGGGGTCTGTCTTCTTAGGACACATTTAGTCATGCAGTAACTTAAGCTGAGTCATATTAGGTCAGACTCGTGTTAAGTGTGTTTGGGTGCTGTCATATGCAGAGTGTGAGCTGTTGACTTAATACCCCAGGTATGACTGATACTGTAGAGAAGCTCTGGTCGCATAAACAGGATCCTAATCTCAGACCGTGTCCAAATTTAATTTTGTAGCTCGTGTCACCCTTATGGGCAAAGTTAGTTTGGGATTAATGTTCCTTCTTGTTTAATGTTAACATGCTGTCTCCCCCACAGTCTATGAGAAGACAGAGGACTGAGGTAGTGGTGGAACTCAGAAAGGTATGGATATCTGTCTAATAAATTGTGCTACAACCAAGACTTTTACAACTAAATTGAATTCAGCAGTTAATCTTTGCACAAAGATGCTAAGTTTTTCTTGTTATCATTCTGAATTTCTGCTGGAGCGTGCATGAAGTGACATTTCTGCTCCCTCCACCACAGAACAAAAGAGATGAGCACCTTCTGAAGAGGAGAAATGTGCCCCATGAAGACATCTGTGAGGACTCTGATGTCGACGGAGATTTCAGATCGGTACGCTTGTGCATCCTCTGCTCAAAATATGTCTACTGCAACCAGAAAATAGAATGCACAATTCTTTTTAAATTTTGTGATTTAAAGCCAGAGAATTGTATAGAGTGACAGCATGGCATAAATGTTATGCCCTGTGATGCTGCCTCCTTGGGTGGGGCAGGAAGGGTGAACAAGTGTGCAGACAGTCTTTCTCTGTGCTGCTTGCTGTCTCATTTACTTTGGTAGAATAGGTACAATGCACCTAGTGTGCTTTTTGGGGCACAACATTGTCATGAATGATTGAGATTCCTGTTATGGTGCTTATTTGTGATGATGTACTGACATGCCTGCTTATGTAATCTCTGCAATGAACTTCTATGTGGGTTTTATTTTTTCACTTAAAGATGAAAGAATGCAGGTATAGAGTGGGTGCCTGAGAAGAAAATAGCTCATGTTAGAATCACTGTGATAATTGCATTGCATACAAAAATTATTTGTATATTTGTATGAAAAATACCCATTAATTTGAAACCAATTTTGCGGCACTTACTATTTTCAGGTAAGTGCTTATTTTACCAAACCAGGCCTTGTGCTCATTATATTTCAAGCTTTGACAGCAAATGCCTCAATAGTCATCCCCTCATGTATGTACGTCAGACCCCTGTGGCCAACAGCATACCAAAAACATTGATCAAGAATCCCACCATCACGAAGGGGCTCCAGGTTTGGCGGCATTGCCGGATAAAAGAAGCCCACTCAGCAGATGAGAAATTCAATCACGGTAACTGCCTAGTGGTATTGAGAGGGCTGACTTGAAACGGGCTGCCTAGCAATATATCAACAATGACATGTGGCTCTGACTCACTGCAACACATGAGAGGCGCTTTTGTGGAAAAGTGTGCTGGTCAATCTAGTTTAAATACTTAACAACCAGTGACCGCTGTGCAACTGTTTTTCAGCTGGTCTAAAATAACACATTGATTGTGCCTTCAGGACATTTTCCTTTTTCTTGTTTGTTGCCTATTTGTAGTTAGTTATTTCGCAATGGAAAAACATGGGCCTACTGAGCTTGTTAGATTTGCCCTTTTTTGGTGTATCAGATGTTTCCCTAAATTCTCACTTTTCCCCAGCTTTTTTATTTTTCTGCGATTGTCTGTGTTCCTGTTGCCATTCATTTAATAGCCTTAGATTACAGTTGTCTTGTGCATATTTTGTATAAAGGGTTGTGAATGTATGAAAAATTTAGTTTTTGTTGCAAGTCTACTGCCGGTCTTTATTTGAGGATGCACAGGCAATCAGCTGGAACTGCTGGCACTCAGAGGCATCTAACAACTTTGGTTAAAGTTGTAGTTGGTAACTTAAAGTCATATTTGCTGAAACTGTCTCAGTATTCACAGAGCACTAAATTATACGAATAATCTGAGAAAAAAACAATCCTCTTCCAACTCTATTTTTTTTAGCATCTCTAGTCAAAACCGAAGAGTCTGTAATGCAGCTGTCAAACATGTCAATCATAGCTCTTAAACTGCGGTCAAACTGGGCAGTGCTGATCAAATGTGACCCAGTTTCCAGTTTAGCCATGGACATATCAAGACACCTGGATAGAGAATTTGAGGCAGGGCCAAGTTCATTCCTATGAAAGTTGCTTAGTGGCTCATGAAACAAAAGAAAAGCTCTATTTCCACTATGCAAAATTACCTGTATGATCGGCGCTGCTTCCACATTATTGGGGCCCATAGAGAGACTGAGCCAGCTACTTCAGTTAAGTGCACACCTAACTTTAACGGGGGAAAAATGATTTAAACTTGTGGCTCTTGTAGACTTTTCAAACGATATCAGACTGAATGGATTAAATGCCGATAGTAGAATGAGTCACTTTGCGAGGGGTTGTGACGCACAAAATATGTATTTCCATTTCCATTTTTTGGTCGAATGGCATCACATGTTTCGCCACTACAATAATCAGCCTCAAAGACACGCGCACTTCTTGGGGGGCCTGTTTGAAATGAGAACGTTGGTGAGGCCGGTGCTCTGTACTTAAGTCAACTATTTCCAACATGGCAACTAAGTCACAAACTTTCTCATTTAATAAACAGTACACTAAAACATGTTTCTGAAAAGATTTGAGGCAAGAAAAAGGCTATGCAGTAACAAGAGTCTTGATTCATATTTGATCAGTGCTGCCTAGTTTGACAGCTGGGTTAGAAAGTCCTCGGCTCAGGGACGTGATTTTTTTTCACAATTTATGTGTCTCATGTACCTCTTTCAGAATATAATGACAGTTTCAGCCGAAATGACTTACTTTCATCAAAGTTACCAACTACAGCTGGTCTGAGCTCCCTGTAGAGGGCGGCAGGTGAGCTCGGCAGTTGGCAGCCTACCACACTGGATGCTGGCCTGCACGTCCAGCCTGCTGACTGTTGCACCACAATGCTAAATTGGTTCAAGTGAGAATGCAAGTCACTGCAATGTCCTGATGGCATTTCCCAATCATGAGCCTCCCCTTACTGCTCTGAGTGTTGGTATGGTGACTTTCCTTCCTGCTTTGTCAGCTTCACATTCAGAAGCAATTTTAGGGAAGCCACTGCCAGGATATGCACTCTTCAGGGTATTCATGTGGCTTTTGTTGTCTGGTGGACACTGCTGTGTTCAACACTGTTGACTTTTTTATAACCTAACCAAATGTTTAAAATGGACTTGTTACTGATTATATTGTAACTCTTGATATTACAAACTGTACATGTGACAAATGTGTATCAAAGCACAATTTTCTGACTGATGACTCTGCTAAATGCTTATTTTCAGCAAAACACCTCGCTTGAAGCAATAGTACAAGTAAGTAGGATATTTTTTTTTCGTCCCCTATCATTTCACCCCTCCTATAGGCTGCGTATATTATGCATCATAATTTAACCAATGTCCTTGGCTTTTTTGTTTTGTGTTACAGAATGCCACCAGTGATAATCAGGGCGTCCAGCTGACTGCTGTTCAGGCTGCCAGGTACGAACACTTAAGCTTACACCAGTAGTTGGCCAATAATTGAATATTGTTGTTATATTGATTACTCCTTTGGATTATTGCAGAATATAACCTCTGTGGCAAACAAATGTTTATGATTCTTGCACGTTTTATTCAGCAAAGCAATCTTCACACCACAGAAAAAAGTGGCATGTCTAACCTATTCAGTGCCGTAGAGTAAAACGCCTTCAGATACTGTGTTAACCACAGATTTTATTTTTGATTTTGATTTATTTTATTGAACCAAAATCCCATTTAAAAAAAAATATTGACTTAAGATGGGGAAACCAGAAATGTTAAAATGCTCACTCATTGGAACACGCTGTTTGACCCCATGTGAGCTTTAGGGTATTACAAATGTGCGATGCACCTGGAGCTGTGGTGTTTTACGGTAACAGCAGACAGCGCTAGAAAGTAAGGTACGCTGCCCGCTCAGGTGCTCTTTGAGTGCATTGTTTTTAGCTTCTTTGGATATGCTCGGCCCGAAAGAACTTTTTGGGTATGCTGGAACGGATTACGGCCAATAAACACAAGAATATTTTCATATAAATAGCTTTTTTTTTTTTTTTTTTTTTTTTTTTAACAATTGTTTCAATAATTGCAGAATTGTAATTCTCACCACATCTTTCCAAATATATTTTGACCCAAGACTGACTGCGGACATCTCAGTGAAACAAATCGATCATGCCCATGGTCTATGATAGTGCGCCAGCCTTTCTGAAAGTGCGGACTTTTTAACCTCTTTGGTTTTTTGGATTCATTCATTCACCACTTTAATAATATAGAATATAATGTTTTGACATATGAAATGGTTCATTTCTGTACACCTAAATATCAAGTCAAGGCTGTCCCAATTATCATGCAGCTACTCACCCTTAATTTTCACTATGCATAAACTCTATTGATGCTTTATAAAATTGAAGGAGTACTTTTAATGCAGTCCAGCTTCACATTTAGTTTATTTGGTATTTGTGAGATGGAGATTCTGCTCCAGTACACTAATCCTTTGTCTTAAGCAGTTCTCTCATTAAAATTGATAGCCTCTTGCAAAAAATGGCGTCAGTGTGAAATTTCAGGGGCTGAATGTTTTTCCAGCTCGGTTAGACAGCTGTGATTTACTGTAAGTCAGGCCTGTCTGATTAATGGACGTTGTAAATGGCACTGCAGCTCAGGAGTGCAGCCCTGCATAAGTCAAGTGCAGCACAAGGTATCTGAATTCATGCAACACATTTCTGTATTATTATTATTATTTTATTTATTTTTTCCTATTGTAGTCTACCCTGCAGCTTTATCCTGACACTGAAGATGTCTTTACACGTTACCTGGTGCTCTGTAATGTTGATGTTGGGTCATGTTCAGGGTGAAGTCTCCTGTCGCTGTGGCTGACTTACAATATGTTGACACTTCACATTCTTTAGCTGTTTCTCTCTGTG
Source organism: Plectropomus leopardus (assembly GCF_008729295.1). Lineage (NCBI taxonomy): Eukaryota > Metazoa > Chordata > Actinopteri > Perciformes > Serranidae > Plectropomus > Plectropomus leopardus. Next base: position 20,370,250 of record NC_056467.1, read on the forward strand.
TGTCATTGGTTCTTCTTGTTGCTGTGTGTGAGTGAGTGGGTTAGTAATGCTCTCTTGTGTCCTCTTTGTTTTTATAGGAAGTTGTTGTCCAGTGACCGAAACCCTCCCATAGACGACTTGATTAAGTCTGGGATCCTTCCTATACTGGTCCACTGCCTGGACAGAGATGACAAGTAAGCAGCCTGTAATTCTGTTTGTCTGCATGTAGCGGTGCGTCACGCTTTTTCATGTGTGATAATTATAGCACAAGCTAGGCCTTTTCCCTCCATCGTGTTGAGTTTATGTACACTTCAAAGTCATGCTAATGAGCAGGCGGGGTTTAGTCAAGCCTACATCTGTAGCAGTTATGTAAATATGTTCTAGTTTTCACCTTCCAGGAATGGCAGAAACATAAATGACTCATGATGAGTATGCTCTTACTGTCACACTCACCAACTGTGGCCTCCATCCATCTCCAACCTCTCAACAGCCCATCTCTCCAGTTTGAGGCAGCCTGGGCTCTAACCAACATAGCGTCTGGTACCTCAGAGCAGACCCAAGCTGTGGTCCAGTCCAGTAAGTGCCATTTTATCACAACACACCACTATTTTCCACTTTATTTCTCTCGATTTATTTCAATCTCTGTTCTTTTTGAGGTATCTTTTGCATGTTTTGTGGAAGATTTTGGCGCTGCGTTATTTGTTAGTTTTATGTCATTGGAGTGCGCAGTTCTATGTTGCAATATGAACCTGTTATTTTCTTATTTCATCACTTAGTAAACATTATGTTCACATTTACATCACCTTGTCAGGTGATTCTATTTTCAACCAGGTGAAAGAACCCCACAAATGCACAACCGCACACAAGAATGACAAGTACAACATGTGTCTGTAGCAACATACAGTATCAATATTTACCCAAATTATTTATAAGTGGTACTTCGTGTGGTTTTTGCTTGGTAGAGTAAATAGTTATGTTTTGTTAGAGGCTGTGTCCACCATAGCGTTTTTTTCCAGAGTCCGGCAAATCGCAGCATTTGTAATTCTTTGCAAAGGGAGCTTCACATAACTATACTTTGCTACAAACGCCAGCAGCGTGACGAAGCGCTCAGCGTCAACTCTGCACTAAGCGCCGCACGTTCGTAATTTTTTTTTACAGAGAGCTGAAAAATGTTCAACTTTGGGTAAAATGCTGCGCTCAACACTGTGACTCACTGTAACTCCAACATCCAGTCACAGTGGAGGAGGGATGAATATCATGAAGACCAACCATCACATCTTACATGTACAGCTGCTGAACAACAACAGTGGAGGACAAACATGTTTCCTCTCATTAACCTGCACAGATCTGCAGGTCGGTCCTCTCCCTGCGTGCTTAAGCCCTCCCTTCATGTAGAGCAAGGGCCAGAGCAAGTACTCTGCCCCGTGCTGTCATTTTTTACCTCTGCTGATACTCTGTATCATAGCAACCAGATGCAACCATAGCCTCCCAGCTGAAAAACATGCTGTGCCTCCAAAACGCTCTCGAGCACTCCCAGCTAGGTGTTTCCTGAGGAGTGTGAAGCGTTTTAGCTGGAAAAAAAAATTGTATTGGTGGACTGAGGGCCTTATGGGTATTATGCTCAAAATTCCTAAAAAAAAAAAAATTTTCACATCCTACTTAAATGTAGCATGGTATTGTCTTTTGCACAACAAATGCAATCAAAGAGGATCAAGGTACAATTCAGCAATGCATTTTTAAATAACAGAAGTTCCTTGTTCTTTTCCTTTTTAAGAAAGGGATATTATTCTTTTTCATTCGTCAAAATGGCCGATACGATATTTTCTTTTGTAATGGAGCTGCCTGCTTCTCCGTCTGCACTGTGCACATTCAAAAGTATTTATTGATCATAGTCTTGTTTGGCGTTTTGCTTGCTACATTTGCGTTTTGTTGGTGATGTGACTTTCGGATGTCTGCCTCTTACAGTCTGGCACCTTGTCATAAAGTCCCGACCTCACATGAGTGCTGTGGGGGTGCATGCACATATGTGTCTCAAAGAAAATAGGAAAATACAGGCAGAGGGCAGAGTCTCTGCATAAAAATACACTGCCACACACTTCTAGAGGGTCATAAATGAGGAATGAGAGGGATTACTTCTGAATGAGTCTACATTGTTTTTAAGGAAAATGCTGCAAGGTATATCTTTAAGAGCAGAGTAATGCTTCTGACGTACAATTTTTGAATTTAGCATAATTCCACCTGCACCTTGAGCTTTCTCTGGTGACATAACAAAATCTAAATGTAAAGATCTGAATTTGATTGGACATTGCTCTTTGTCCACGTTTAAGAACATGCAACAATATAACTTGTGTTTTCCTACCTTCCCTCTTTGCCTTTTTTTTCTTCTTAACATGTTGTGGCTGCATTATAGTCAATGTAAAACCTTGTAGCTGAATTGAAGTAGCACATCTGATCATGAGATGCCATATTATATGATTGACACCCATCTTTTTCCTTTGTGCAGATGCTGTGCCGCTGTTCCTGAGGCTCCTTCACTCTCCTCATCAAAATGTGTGTGAACAGGCTGTCTGGGCCCTTGGCAACATCATAGGTAAGGCGTTGTTGGTGTGTTAAGAAAAGTACATTAAATACAGAGATGGTATGCGCTGCAACTGTGTGTTTGTGTGTGTGTGTGTGTGTGTGTGTGTGTTCCCTACAGGTGATGGCCCTCAGTGCAGAGACTATGTGATTGGCTTGGGTGTGGTTAAGCCCCTGCTCTCTTTCATCAGTCCCTCCATCCCTATCACCTTCCTCCGCAATGTCACCTGGGTTATGGTCAATCTGTGCCGCCACAAGGACCCTCCACCACCCATGGAGACAATCCAGGAGGTGTGTATGGGTATTTAGAGGACAAAATTGAGAATGTAGGTGTAGTATTTGTTAGAACGCTGGGTAATTTAGATGTCAATGTAAATGCAATCTTGGGAATGATTTCTTTCTGTCTGCTGCTTTAAATGCTCCTCTCTGCTGTATGCAAGTGAAAGCACCCTGCCTCTACCCTTCTCCTTCAATTTAAGGCCACATCCGCAATGATACGCTTTTGTTTTGAAACAGCATTTTAAAAGAAAATGATCTTCATACGCATGAGCGTTTTAGCATCGTTTTAGAATTATTCCTAGCTGTGGCTGGGCGATATGGCTTCAAAATGATATTGCTATATTTTACGAATATATATCAAGATACACGATATATATATATCGATATTTTTAAGTGCCCTTTAAACTAATGTTAACTACTGAAACTCAAAAGTGTTGAATGAACCACAGTTACAATAAAGCTTTATAAAGAAGGTAGTCATATAAATAAATAGTCATTTTATATATCGCACGTGGAACAAGTGGTGATATCTTTAGTATATTTGATATATTGCCCACCCCTTTTCTTATCTGATAGCGATGGGGTGGGAAGAGTCTTTGACAATGTTTCTTGCGCTGCAGTGGTAGCTGGTGTCAGCAATGTCCTGGAGTGAGGGCAGAGGGCATCCAATGATTTTTTTTATGCTGTGTTGATGTTCCTGTTATGTTTTTTATCAGCTGCTGAGCAGCCTGCATAGCACACCGTGAGGCAGTTTGTTAAAATGATCTCTATAGCAGAGCGGTAGAGGGCCACCAGCAGTTTCGCACACAGATTATTCTATTCTGTAAGCCTTTTTATAGATAACATGGTAACCCTGATGATGTTTTTATTATAATTTTCTCCACATAATGACCTCACCTGTCTTTTCTTGTGTTTCCTCAGATCCTGCCAGCTCTCTGTGTGCTGATCCACCACACTGATGTCAGTGTAAGTTGGCTAATTTTCCCCTCCCCCAGTGGTGCCTTGGCCTCACTTAACTATTAGGAGAGCTCCATCTCCACGAAATAAATCCATGTTACTGTCTACATAAATTGGTCAAGATGGAGAATGTATTCATTAGGTTTTTTTTTTCTTTGCTGCCTCCAGATCTTGGTAGACACAGTGTGGGCTCTGTCCTATCTGACGGATGCTGGGAACGAGCAGATCCAAATGGTCATTGACTCTGGCATTGTCCCACATCTGGTACCTCTGCTCAGTCACCAGGAGGTCAAAGTTCAGGTATGAAGAGACGCCAGGCATGACACTGATTATGTTTAGGATTATATTAATAACATTTCAGGCATAGAAACTAAAGACAGGGTTCCTAAAGTCATGGAAAACCTAGAAAAGTAGTGGAATTTAACATGACGTTGTTCTAATTTGTATTGATGTTATTGTTGGTTTACCATCATGTACATTTCTTCATTTTCTCCTCATGTTCCATTTCTCCCGTCATGTATGCCAGCCAGCTGGAATTATGTTTAAACAGAGCTTTAATCTGATATGTTTGAACAGCACTGGGCTTTAACATGCCAAGTGCTTATAAAACTATTTTTTCATAAAGGACATGCTTGATTGTGCTCGTAGTTTTAAGTAGTTAAGGTCAATTGAACATAACCAAGTATTAGAGGTTGAAAAAGGTTGCTGTTTAATATTCATTTAATTATTAACATTTGGAGTTAAGTGTACCATACAGTTGTGTTTGTGTTGCACGTTATGATTGGTAATGTTATTATCCAGCCTTGAAAAGCCATGGAAAGGTTTTTAAGTGTTGTCAATGAAAATGTGTGGGAACCCTGTAGTGATGAAATTATATGTCGGATTAGATTAATGAATGAATTGTATTATTATCATAACAATTTTACACTTTCTCTCCACATCCAGACTGCTGCCCTGAGGGCTGTTGGGAACATTGTGACCGGCACAGATGAACAGACCCAGGTGGTGCTCAACTGTGACGCTCTCAGCCACTTCCCTGCACTCCTCACACACCCGAAGGAGAAAATCAACAAGGTAATCTTCTTCCTCCTCCTACACACGCCCCCACACACCCCCGTCTGCTGCAGCATGTGTTGCTTGGAAGTGATGAAATACGAGACTTGGTGCTGGTATGAGTGCTGTGTGAAAGGTGTAGACGGGACAGATAGCTGCAAGAATTCGCAACGTGGAGGATCGCAAAGAAGACGAAGAGGATCTCAGTGGGGGGCCTAGCAGTAGTTAGACAGATTGGGGGGTTGAAGAGGAGGGTGTGCATGTGATTGAATGTGTGATACCGTGGGTTGGTGGCCAGAGGGTGCTGAAGACCATGTGTCTCTGCTGATATCGGAGTGCATCTGAGTCCAGTCACTTAAAAATGAGGCCAACTTCGTGACGTGGACGATGATTAGAGCCTCAAAAATCACCCTTGCCCCACCCACAGCACTCTGTCTCGACCAGAGGTCAAACACTCAGTAATGACCTCTGGATTCTGATCCAGTTTAGACACAACAACTCATATTTGAGTGTTAAAGCACTTGAGAATAGGGATGAACGGTCTGTCATGTTCCATTAATAATCAAAGTCTATAGCAGGAAAACGCCTCTTCTAGTTGAAGATGTGACAGTAAATCTCCTGGCTTTTGAAACCTCTGCGGCTCGCCTGCCTACAGAAGAAAACTGTCACTGTATTTGTGCTTTGTGTCCTGTAGGAGGCAGTGTGGTTCCTCTCGAACATCACAGCAGGCAACCAGCAGCAGGTGCAGGCTGTCATCGACGCCAAGCTAGTTCCCATGATCATTCACCTGCTCGACAAGGTGTGTATCCACCTGTCTTTATAAGCTGTGTAAAGTGGATGATTATTTTTTGAGAGCATATGAGAAATTGCTCATTGCTCACTTTGCATATTTTAGGGTGACTTTGGCACTCAGAAGGAAGCAGCCTGGGCCATCAGCAACCTGACAATAAGCGGGAGGAAAGATCAGGTAAGAATCTTGTACTCCCTAAAATCATGGTGTTTGCACATCCGTAAAGTCTTAAATTTGAGTTGCTTGAGCCGTTTAAAACCTATCTCTGCACGGGACTGCATATCTGCTGCCTACCTACAATGCTTGAATGAGAATAAAGACATTTTGTACAAAAACAGTCAGTAAACAGTAAATTTGGTCTAAATTGTATTGAAATGTTTTTTAAAAGCATTGTCTGGTACCTTAAGACACCTTGAAAATACTCTGCCAGCTGTGTTTTTTTTAAGTAACAGGGGAATGAAACTTTGTAAAAAGTGGTATTAGAACTGTGCCTGAATGTGTCGATGTGTCCATTGTGACGAATGTTATGGATCACTTGATGTGATTCTGTTAAACTCACCTACCCTTTACTTTGCAAGAACTATGCTGATGTGATGTCGCGTCATTGTCTCTCTGCTGCCTACAGGTTGCACACCTGATTGAGAAGCAGGTGATCCCTCCATTCTGCAACCTGCTGACGGTGAAGGATGCCCAGGTTGTGCAGGTTGTTCTTGATGGCCTCAGCAATATCCTCAAGATGGCAGACGATGAGGCTGAAACAATTGCTAACCTTATTGAGGAATGTGGTGGTAAGTCCCACTCGCAACTTCAAGGTTTAATCACGTTTGTCTTGTTTAACTTTAGGTGTTGATGTGTGAGTTAATGGTGTATAAATTGTTACTTTTTTATTCTCCAGGTTTGGAAAAAGTGGAGCAACTGCAGAATCATGAAAATGAAGATATCTACAAATTGGCATACGAAATTATTGATCAGTTCTTCTCATCTGATGATGTAAGTTACAAGTTAAAGCTTTTTTTTTTTCTTCTCAAAGTTGGTTTCATCATTTCAGTTTGAGGTGTCAGTCCAGCAGAGTCCTGCATGAGTCGGATTTTTAAGACGCATCCCGAACCACGGCCATGCAACAACACATCCACCCCGCCCCTGGCAATATGGCCAATTTGTCCGCAATTCAACTCAATCTACCGGCACAAGATGCAAAGCTTTCTAAACAATAGCAATGGCACAACATTGCAATAAGAATTGTTTACCTGTTTTATGGCAGCTGGTCTTGTCCATTTTTCAGAGGGTAGGCAGCTCCCGTATCTTATTGTTTTCCCAATATGCGGACATTTTCGGCCAATGTTCCTCTACCTTAAATTATCCGCTAACTGCTATCAGCTTCTTTTCTAATGTCCCAGCAGTCAGTTGCACACGTAACGCGCCAACAAAAAGTCACACCCACGGTCCCGTCCTGCCAGCTGTATCTTTTACGCAGATGTTGGTTCGGCTCTTGTACTACCTTCTGGCCTTAAGGCGCGACAACTCTGTTCCCCATTCTGTGATTGTAACTTTTTATTAAGAATATTGGGGGAAATAATGGCCTGAAATTCCTGCCTTGAACAAGTGGTGTAGAGAGCCTTAAGTCAGCGGTCAGAGGATTGAAATGTAAAATTAAATTCATATTCTTATTTCATGTTCTATTTCTTATCCAACACTCATTACTTTTTTTCCTTGCAGAAACAAACTTGGAATTATTATTGAGACAAAATACCATCCTCAAATCACCTTTTTTGCGGGTTACCAGCCGGTTACTCAAAGAAAACCGTCCCGATTTAGGACTCTGCTGTACAGTAGTGGTTTCCAATAGTATTGCTATTTTATAAGGTTGAAGGCATAGGCTGATATCACCGTCAGTTGTTTTACTTTTAAAAAAGTACCATCACAATGAAGTTAATAGGCAAAACATTTTGAGGATACACAGTGAAAATAGTAGCTAACAAGTTAAAGGTTGCAATTTTTATTTGACATGGGTAATGCAGAGTGTTGTCTCATAATGCAACGATCACCACTCATGTTTGATTCACTTTCATATCTGCCGTACATTGTTGACAACCCGTGTCTTTGTCTTTTTACTCAGATTGATGAAGACACCAGCCTGGTCCCAGAGGCCATCCAAGGTGGAACTTACAGCTTTAACTCAGCCAACGTGCCAGCAGAGGGATTCCAGTTCTAGACGGCATCTGGGGTATTCTGGAGTTTTGTTCACGATGCAGCACTCTGTTCAACATAAAAAAATTAGGAGAGAAAGAGCGAGAGAGAGCGAGAGTGTGAGAAATTTGATCCATTGTGCTTGGCTCGTGGGATCCATGGCTGCATCTTATCTGAAAGAAAAATGTGTGGATTTCATTTGGCATTCCAGGGGAACCAGCCCAAATGAAGTTTGAGATGGCGAGTGGGTGCGAGTGAGAATGAGTGGCTACATGTTGCAAAAAAAAGCAAAACATCTACATCGAATGCGTTGAGAGACATGCTGACATAACTTCTGTGTTATTGGAGCTGTCGCCTTCGGAAAACTACTTCAAATGACAACAAAAAAAAACTCGATGTCTGCCCGGGGAGAACCAAGGACATCCAAAAATAAGAAATCAAGAGATCTTGACATATTACAATACAACAAAATGCAGAGATGAACATAACTTTAATTATGAACTGAGATGAACCACAAACCATCACAATTCTGCGGTCCTCCGACTCGAGAGGGCGCCACCCTCAATGTGCCCCTCCCCCAATCGGCCACGCTATCAGACATGTGTGTGAATGGACCCATTGTGTATGAATGGCTGGACTCTGCTGAGGAGCCAGGTTCATCTCCTCCAACGAGACGCCCCCCGATAGGGCACCATCGTCTCCCTCCGGTGGGCGGGGCCAGGAGTCCGGCTGAGCGTGTCGCATGTGCGAGAGAATGGACGGATGAGTTGTGTGATTGGCTGCGTGCGTGACTGGGAGTATGCAAGGCTGGGTGAGAACGCATGCAGAGACGGGAAAAAAAAAACAAATCTACAACATCTGAAGAGAAAATTGCAACAAAGAGGTCAGCAAAGGTTTCAGGAGAAGAAATTCTGCCTTTGGAAGAGAGGCTGATCTGCAAATCCCTGAAAGGAAGAACTTTGGATATGAAAAAAAAAAGTCATCGTCATCACAAGGATTATTTTTTTGTTTTGAATTATTGTTAAGTTAGTATTAATTGACACTGGACAATGCTATTGGCAGGTGTGGAGCAGCAGTGCATTGTATTAAGATGCATTTGGTGGCTTTTGAGCTTTTCTTTTTGCCTCCAGTGTGTTCCTTTTTATGATAATTTTTTATTTTCAGCTTTTAGTTTCATTGCTTCTGTAAAGGTGATTGACGACGATCGTATCCCACCCTCACACCAGAACCCTAACCTACGCACCAGACATGGGCTTGATGCTGTGAAATTCTGACACCATCACTATAGTCAACCAAATAACCTGTTCCCCTTGTGACACTTAATTATTTTTCCTTCGATTTACAGCAAAATCACTGCTTTGCAGTATTGTTGCCATAAAGCTTTGACTTATCACCAAGGCAGAAGAGAACAACGGCCATTTCACGTAGGATTGTGAACCATAACCTTTGCATGTACTAAACTATAGCACAGTTATTTTTAGGGTATTTTAGTTTCCTTAGGCTGTGGATACAGTGTAATTTTCATTTTAAGTAAAACTGTGCTTAAATGTTACATGTTTCCCCTTCCCTTTCCCCTCACTAGTGTCTGATTTGCTAAATAATCTATGGTTTTGCACATGTACTGCAAAGTGAGGCCTGAAGTCTTTCTGAAGGTGTGTTGGTCGGTTTTATAGGTTTCGACCTGCCAACAGCCTCTACAATATGCATCACTGAACCACAATCTTTGTTGTCTTTCTAGAGTAATCCAATGATGCTTTTTAGTGATACTTGAGAAAATAATGACTTCATTTCAGGAGCAGCAGTAATGAATCTGCAAATGTATCTCAGCTAGACTAAAAGGGGATTTAGCCTCGCTTTTTCTCAAGGTCTAAGGGTGCCCCACATGTCTGACTGGAGTAAGTGGGGTCTCCCTAAATAACAAATAAACCCATGAACAAGTTTGCTGTACATTTAGTACCTTGCAGAGACCTTAGCCCCATACTCCTTTTTCCTCTTATACCAGCTAGGTGTACAAGCTTACCCTTTTCCATTTTTTTGTGTTAACTTCAAACACTGTAGTAAATGATTACACATTGTGCTCATAAACCTTTTGTTGAACATAGGGGTATTTTTTTGCAGCATTCCTTGTTAGCAAACATGTGGTTTCAAATCTAAAGTTATGACATGGAAGATAAAAAAAAGGTGGTTTGCCCAAAAAATAAACTTTTTTTGGGAGATAGGCTACAGGATAGGTTGTCTTCGAGAAAATAAATAGTGAAACCCAAATGGAGAGACTGTGTGTCTGTGTGTGGTCTGTTGTGAAGAAGTGCTGTGATTAATCCTTTGCTTTTGTTTTTCCGCTTTTTAGCCCATTCAGATCCCCTGTCAATTCCAATGGAAGCAACTTTTCTGGGATGTCTAGATCTATGATTCATGTCATCTGACTCCACATATTTGCACAGACTTGCACATGCTCCAGGGATGTCGTTTTTTTGTGGGTTGGCGTGGAAGTTAGCGTCTGCCTGGTTCCCCTGTCAAAAAGCCCATGGGATTTTTCTATTGGCTTTTGGATTATTGCATAAAATAGGATCTGCGGCAAACAAACGTTTATGCCGCTTACACGTTTTGTTCAGCAAGATCCAGAAATGAACACAGCTTTTGTGATTTTTGAAGCCTAAATGCAATCACCAAAAGTGAAAAAACTAATGTTAGGCTATAAACGAACTACGGTACAGTCGCACGACTTAATGCCACCACCAGGGTCGTCATAGTAAGGGGACAAGTGGGACTGATTAGGACCCCATAAAAGGACGGTCCTTTCAAAGCCTAGAATTAAAAGTTTGGTTTTGTTTGCACTTTTTTTTAAAGTACAAGTTCCTTGACAAGATTAAAATGTAGTGAATAAATAAAACACTGAGCATTTTGTGTTAAAAAAAAAGGTATGTAATCTTGCTGAGGACCCTCAACCTATAACATGATTTAGTCTGCCCCTGTACTACGATTTTTCTCTTAATACAGCCAGAGTGACAGCTTATGCTGCTGGAAAACTAATGTATAATGTAATTTCTTTCTCCTGAAAAAGGGAAATCTGGGTTTCAGAAAAGAAAGCAAACATTTTATCTATCTTTGTAAAGGTGGGCAAGCAGGACATGGATTAAGAGAGGAAGAACGGGGGGCCCACAGAGACTGCTTATGCATAGGTCCTAGAATTTGGTGCTACTCCTCTGGTCACCACCTTATCAAGGCTGTAAAGCCATATTCAGGGGGATGATGTTATGTAGTCTCATAGTCTCACTTAGCCAGTAGTTTGCAACCGCTTTTGTTAAAGACAAATAAGCGCGTCAAAGGTCACAGCAGGAATTTACTGATGAGTTTTATGTCGTATAACAAAATGTGAAAGTCTGTGTTAACCACAGACTTTATTTCAGGCATCTAACCAAAAACCAATTGGGGACACAGCCAATAGCTGACTTTGCAAAGAGAGAACCAGAGGTGCTGAAATGCTAAGTGACTTCCAAGTTTTAGGACTCATTACTGGGCCACTCTATAAATTATATTGTCTAAGTATATAATTTGTGTTTAAACTGTTTTTAATGTACATGTGAGATGTTATATTACTGACAAAAATTATGAATGATATTTAGCTTTCACTTAAGATTTTGAGGAGTCCTAAATAGGTTAAAAATGCTGCAAAACAGCCAAAAGCTCCAATTTTTCCCAACGGTTAAACTTAAATTCAAATCGATGAGAAGCGGAGCCGGATTGGCCAGACAGACCGTTTATCCGCACGCGCACTACTGGAAATAAAAATGATGCATTCGTAACTATCGGAGATTTTGGCTTCATGGCAGAAGTGGAGCACATCTATAATAAGAGGAAACGGATGCGAGGAAAACCCGAGGTTTATCGCAAGCTAGAAATTATAATTAATAAATAAGGCAAACCGTTACGCAGTTGGACTACATGTGTGTCGCAAAACACGTTTACATTTGTTTTGTATTTTACACACAAGCATTTGAACGTCTTCGAAAGGTTTTACTGAGAACACTTGAAGGGTGCACGAGAAGGAACAGGAAATGAAAGCTCTGTTTTGGACTCACTTTTCTCCGGGCTGCTCCCTCCCAGCAGACTATAGACTGTATACAAAGACGGTGAGTTTCTATAAACTAATGATTTCTCTCTCAAAACATCTTTTTAAAAGTGCGTACGTTGTGTGACTTAAGCGAAGCAAATGACTGGTTATTTGCTGAGAAAGTAGCCGCGACAACTATTATTTAGCTAACGGTATTTAACGTGCCAAGTTAGTTAAACTATAAGATAAAAACGACAGTTTATCACTTGGACATTTCCTAGTTGTTTGATGTGTCACCGAGTTTACTCTCGTCCTGTGAAAGAAAGGGTGTGGTTACCCTGAAGAAATGTAAAAAAGCCATTTCTAAAAAGCACCCATTATACAGGTGAATTTGGCTAACATGAATTAACTGACAACATTGATTGGGCCCCAGCAGAACAGCTGTTAGGGACGGTGGCTGGGGTTTGGCTTGGATCTTACACATTTTTTTTTTTTTGCACATCTTTTACACTTTTTTTGTACGGTATTTTCGTATTTCGGTATTCACTCCGTCATAAATAGCCTATTTCCAAGTGTGTGGTTATGATAAATTATGTTATTTTGGTGATTTTTTAAGAGAGCATGCTTTTAAAATCCAAATGTGGGTTATGTGGTTCTGATAAATACAAAATACAGCCATTTAAAGCTGTATGCCCCTCCCCTCAGTCAAAATAAAAAACATAAGTCCCTAACAATTGCTTGAAAATTATTTGACATGCCTCTCCTTTTTGCACCACACCTTCCCCCTCATAACAAGTTGTTCCCTAACTGTGAACAACCTGTTCGTCTTGAAATAATGGACAGGTCACAGTAAAATGTATGAAAAAAAACAAAACAATTTTTGACAGCGCCCATAACACATGTGGATATTGCTAAAATTAATTGGGCCCCAGTCAAACACCTGTTGCTTGTTTAAACCTGTGCATTTCGGCTGCCGTTTGACTCCATAAATGGATCAGGTTTTGAGGGTTAGGTGCTCAACTGAACAGCCTGTCCTGACAACAAAGTGTGTGTCTGTGTATGTGTGTTGGGACTGGGTGGGTGCTGGCAGAAAGCCTCCTATTGTCACTGCGGTGCGAGCTGTAACTAGAGGAGAGAGCCCGTACACACACACACACACACACACACACAAACACACCAAAGCATAACCGATCCTTTAATATGGCCTGAGCCGTTTTTTTTGGCAGTTCTCTTGTTTTTCAGTACCAGATGTTTGGACTTATTTTGATGAGGCAATCCATGGTGTTAAACCTCATGTTATTAATAGGGAGGCACTCATTCATTAATCTAATGCAGTCCAATAGAAATGCACCGACGCAAAGTCTGCTTTTATGATGCCTATGATGTTCTGTTTTTTTCTGACACTGTCAAAATTTTTTAATGAAATTAATTGTTTTAGCATTGGGGCCACAGTGGTTGTTCTGGACTGCATTATGCTGAGAAGGTTTTCTAATATTGGTGTTTTCCCTTCATGAGACCAATCAAGTAATGAGACCAATGCATGCTCTTTTTTCTGACTTGATTTCTCCATTGTTGCTTTCTCCATTCATTTGCCAACCCGTAGAATATGACACGCCTACTTATGTCATCATGGTTTGCACTTCAGGTCAAGAAAAAAGGTGCTATTTTTGGTTCCATCTGAGAACCAGCTTTTCAGGTTCCGAATCAAGTTATTTTTGGTCAAAACGCTCTGAACGCTTGAAAATTATTTGCGAGAACCAGAATGGAGCTGGTTCCATGCTGGTGGAAAAGAGGCATGACTGTTTAACACCAGTGCACTGACAGTCAGGGACTGGAGGACTGTAGTTGGTAATGAAAAATGGGTTTCACACAGCTATGAAAATGCTGCGCCCAAGTGCGGTGAATGCCTCATGAACAGTTTCTCAATTAATCACCGTGTCTATAAAATGTCAGAAAATTGGGACAATGCCTAATTTTCCTTTTCAGATGTCTTTTTTTTATATCTGATCAGCAGTACAAACCCCCAAATGTATTCAATTAACTGTCATATATGACAGAAAAAGTTTCGAGTAATCACACATTTGAGAAGTTGGAACCTCCAACTGTTGCTTTTAAAATGAACAAAACAATTGATGGTCAAAGTAGTTAAACTTCACCAGGTTCTGTTCACTTTACAGCTGCAGCAAGTGATTGTGCTTTGCTGAACAGGTGCAGCACGCAGCTTTTCATCCATCCTGCTGTCCTGCCAGATCTTCTTCCCCTCTCCACCATGGACAACCTAGAGGAGGACCTGACATGCTCCGTGTGCTACACTCTGTTCTCTGATCCGCGAATACTGCCCTGCTCACACACCTTCTGCAAGTCCTGTCTGGACAACCTACTCCAGGTGTCTAACAACTATTCCATCTGGCGGCCGCTACGTCTGCCGCTAAAATGCCCCAACTGCCGCAGCGTGGTGGAGCTGCCCCCGATGGGCGTAGATGCTCTGCCTACCAACATATCTCTGCAAGCCATCATAGAGAGAGTAGGGACTGAAACATTTACCCTTTGGCTGTCTGTCAGTCAAATATTTTCTTATTGCTTATGATACTTTGCAGTTTGTCCTCATCTGTCTTGTGTCTTCCTGTTTCAGTACCAGAGTGACAGTGCACCACGCCCCCCCTCCTGTAAGGAGCACCACAGGCATCTTCTGAACATTTACTGCGTCCAGGATCATCAGTTGATCTGTGGGCTGTGTCTGACTATCGGGCAGCACCGGGGCCATGTCATAGACGACCTGCAGGCGGCATACATCAGAGAAAAACAGACCCCATCGCAGCTGCTGGCCAGACTCTCTGAGCAGAAATGGGCACAGGTTGGGAAACCTGTTACTATGACTACTGCTTGATCTTGGAGAAATTCATGTAGAAAAGATGCTCTGAAAAATGGTATCTGTTTAACCCTTGTGCTGTCCTAACGTTTTGTATATTCTGCTTGTCCTGAGGGTCAAAAAAGACCCACCTTAATACCCTAAATTAGAGCACCTTGATTGAATTTTATACCCCAGATCTAGTTTGCATGAAAAAACAACCTGTCATTCATCACAAACTTTGTGAATATCTAGGTTTTTCCTCTTCACAGTGCAGAAAGATCTGCATTTAATCAGTGGAATCCACTCACTTCCATTACAACACATGTCCTAATGGTTTTCTTTACTAAAGTAGAGGGTTATTATTATTATTATCATTAAGGTTAAGTACTGCATGGGTGTAAACATATTTTTTTGGCAAGATACTGTATATAACTTTTATAGCCTAGGGTAGTAGAAAAGATGTGCAAAATGTAGTTTCGAATGCATGTTATTATAGGGAAACAATATCTAGCAACATAATAGGACAGTATGCAAGTGTGTGTGTGTGTGTGTGTGTGGTTTTTGTGGTATGAAAATGATTTTTATAACTGTTGGGTAAAAAATGACCCCTAAGACGAGATTTTTGCCCTTTTGTTGTACCATGCAATGTTTCACTTATTCTCATGTTGGGTCATTTAGGTTTTTTTATGCACTTAAACATAGTGGTGGGTCATTTTTGACCCCTAAGATGACGAAAGGGTTAACTAAACATATTGATATAAATGTTCCCGTGCTGACTGCCCGTTCCCTCTATCCTCCTGTCAGTTGTGTGAGCTGGGGGAGCAGCTGGAGCAGGAGAAGGCCCGCTGCGAGGATGTGCTGAGCCAGGACCGACAGGAGGTCAATCAGTTTTTTCAGAATCTGGAGGCCGTGCTGGCCAGGAAGAGACACGCCTGCCTGGAGGCTCTGGATCAAGCTGAAGCAGAGCTGTCCCGAACCTACGACCCACTCAACGACAGAGTGAAGCTCCTACAGGTGTGTTTCATGGCTGATTCACATCAAATCAAAGCACACTTCATCATCACACATCAGTGACTGTCTACCATCCTTTTAGTGCACAAACTAGTTACCTGGATCACCAGCTACATGGAAAGGTAATTACAGTAAACTGCACATTTTTCCAACCAGATTTCAGTTGAACTTGAGATGCAGTGTGTGGTCACTATGGAGTACACACTGCAGGAGCCAATACTGAAATAAAAAGAAGAAGATCAGTTCATTTTCGCCCATCACTACCTCATGCTGCATTCATGCCATATAACTCAGAGAGTTGTGTGCTTTCAGACATAGTTTTGTGTGAGAGTAAAATACTGTGCATTGACAATTTAATATTTTGTCTTTTGAATTTGGATTTAGCTACCGTCAATGATGGACTTTGGCTGTCGTTACACGTCCATATTTATTTGGTCTTCAGGCACCTTGAAATTATTTAGTGCCAGGGATGATGTATTAGAGAAATCTGAGTTTGCCTGATTAGTTACGACTTGGATGTAAGGATAGTTAATATATCAAATGTACTTGATGTACCTTGTTCAACTTGGGATATTAGAAATGGCTATGTTGTGTGCATCGAGTAAATGGTCACGTTATTTTTTTAAGCCACTGGTATAAGATATGCTTCGGCGTTTCGGTTCTCTCTCTCCTATGGCTTGCTCCCTCTCATGTACACACACACACACAGACTCACAAACATTAAATGTCACAGATGCATGTGTTTTTATATCTGCAGAACTCCAGACTGTAACCAGTCGCATTTTGCAACTATGAAGCACTAGTGCGACTTGCAAATATTAATAGATGAACTTAAGAGATGCTGGTTTGTTTCCAGCTCACAGCACATTATTCCTCATATTTAAAGGCGCAGCAGCAGTTTAATTTTCTGCTGACTGCTAACAATTAACTGTTGATCAGAAGCTTCAAGCTCACATCAACACTTCAGGTCCGCAATGTGCCAGATGCTTCAAAATGAAAGCTCTCGTGATTCTTTTTCGATTTATTCAATTGCAACAAGACTTTAACTTCATAAGAAAAGTATTTTATATATGTTTGCTATGACAGTAGCTGCCTTATTTAACTTAATTGTAACTTGAGTACATTTAGTAGTTTAGTAGTCTACAGTTGTCTAGAGGAGATTTAAAATTCCAATATAGCCTAAAAATAAAATAATAATTTTTTTTTTTTTCAAAGTTACATCGCCCAGCCCTACATGGGTTTTAACATTAGTGCTTTTTATGATGTTGAAAATTGGTCTTGAACATTGAATTGTGGCTAAAATACTTGTGTGTCTTACATGGTGGCATATAGAACTGTGACAATTTATTTGTTATTGATTTAGTCTAAAAAATGTCCAATACAAGTTCCCAGAGCCTAAGGGGCTAAAACTATCCCAAACCTTGAAGTATTAGATTAAAAAATCTAAAAAAAAACCCCAAAACAACAAAACAGAAATCATCTCATTGAGGAGTGTGTAAAACCCTGATAAGTGTCATGTCTCTTGCAGGAAGAACAGTTGGACCTGGTGTCTTTGGGTTCATCACTCGAGGATGAGGACTCGCCGCTGGTCTTCCTGGAGCAGGTGCGTTTGTTCAGAGAGAGGGTGGAGGAGTTTATTAAAACTCCTTTGCCCTCAGTGATAAACCTCTCCATCACCCCGCGGGCAGCAGAGCACCTTCAGCAGCACTGGCCTGCTGTGACCATTGGGAATCTGGAGGAAGCACCTGTCCCTAATGTACGCTACTGTGCCAGATGTGGCGGAGTGGAGGCTGAAGCTGGGAGGGATCAGTCTGACGGTCGGGGGCAGAGCATGTGGTGTGAGCTGCAGCCTACTTTCTCTGTGGTGCTGCTGGGGCTGCTTCTGCTGCTGGCAGCGCTGTGGTACAACCCTGTTGGAGGGGCTTCGCTCGGTTTTTCTCTGCTCTCTCAGTTCAGTCAGTTAATCCACGGGCTGAGCAGTGAACTGATCACATCTGTCTGGGACGTTGCAGAGTCTGCATACACAGCGATGGAGGCCACTGTAGTAAGATGGAGATCTCTCCTCTCACACTAATGAAACACATCAAACTGGAGCCCTCAGTTTTAAAGTTAGAGGCTGAGAATGTCTCATGTCCACACTCTGTTGCCATTGTCTTAGAACAATTCAGGCAATGAGTAAACAAATCAACATTTTAAGCAGGTTTATTGATACACAAGAAAAAGATCATCATGAAATTGAATATTACAAAAATGTGCAACTAAAATAAATGGAGTAGAAATAACTTATCAGTAATGAAAAATAACCATTAAATGTAGTTAATGTTAATTTAAGGGTGGATTTTTCCCTTTACCCTTACTTTAAAGATTCCCTGGACAACCTATAGTCATGACTTTATTTTTTCCATGCTTGGAAGCTGCACAGAATATTCATTCTTTAAAAAAAATTGAGCACAGTTTACATAGCCGTAAATCTTTTTATTCCTTTGCACTGGTGATAGCCGTGGCTGGATGCATTATGTTTTTGGGTCGTCCATCCGTCCAATTCTCAACAAGATACCTCAAGGACCCCTTGGGGGAATTTCTTCAAGTTCAGCACGAACATTTGCTTGGACTCAAGTATGAACCGATTCCATTCGGGTGGTCAAAGGTCAAGGTCACTGTGACCTTCTGTCTGTCTTATTTTCATGAACTCAATATCTCAAGAACACCTGGCAGGATTTTCTTCAAATTTGACACAAACATCTGTTCAGGGTTTACAATGAACTTATTACATTATGATGTTCAAAGATCAAGGTCACTGTGACCTTGCATTCTTCTCATTCTTGTGAAGGCCATATATGAAGAAGGGCTTGAGGGAGTTTTTAGCGCAAACGTTCATGTGGACTCAATAATGAGAAAGTGCTGACATTTTATATGCAAGAGGTCAAAGGTCAACTTCATGTGACAAAATAATGTTCTGCAAAATCAATTTTCTTGCCACTCATACCATCTTATCTCTGAAATGGAAGGAGACATTAGGTCAAATACTGAACTGGGGACAGTCATCTTACCATGTGGCGATAATTCTTATTACGTAGTGAATTGTCATGTTCCTCTTTGGAGTGTGTTATTATAGTTGTGTTGTATGTTCATACTGCCTAACTAATACGCATTTATAATATCAAACACTAATCAAACAAATTAAGGTTTGCAAAATTCAAAGTGGGAGGGTGTTTTGGTGCCTGGAGACTCGAGTCATCTTTCCCATCATGCAGTGGGACATTTCAGTGGCTTTCCCGTTGCCTCGGCGAGCTCAGGACGTCAGTACAGCTGCACATGTATCTCCTTACACTAGACTGTTTACAGTGACTGTATGCGAACTTTAGAGCCTGGTGAGTGGAACCAGACACACGGCGGACCTGAGATCATGTTGCGGTGATGCACAGCTCTGAGCGGCTCCCTTGCTGTGCCTTAAACCATCACGCCTTATTATAAAGGACTGTATTTCCACCAGCACTTTTTACAGTGTTGCACTGCTTTTCAGTCTATTTGAAAAAATGTAGCATTTCGAAAAGCTTCACCAGAACAATTTTGCAACCTGCAAATGTTTCGCTCAAGCAGACATCTTAAGGGCAGATCCGCACTGAAACACCAGCCTGATTATGCAATATATCAAGCTGCACTCCCAATTATTATCTACACAGGTGTTATGCAAACTGTACTTCTTTGCTATTTTTCTAACCTTATTCTCAGAGTTCCTGTATTTTAAAAAGTCAATAAATTTGCTTAAATGCTTTTAGATTTTGTAGGTCATTTTCAAATGACCTACAAAATGGGCTACAAGTCAATTCGTGTTGCAGTATGTCTCAAAGTGGTGCTGATGATCATTACAATTGTCTTTGAAGTGTAAAATACCATATATGGTGTCCAAGCCATCACATGACCTCACAGCAGAACATCACCAGTGTGCACATATTAGAACAAAACACAACTGTTTGTGATGGTCATGCAATAGTTAAATATACAGTTTTATATATTTTAAATACAGCCTTTTTAAGTTGACCATTGGAACTTCTTTTTTTTTTTTTTAATCACTGAGATACTTAAGACGAGGTGCAGAATTTTAGGGAATCTACAGCTTGCCTAGTCACAAAACACTTAATTGAATTTTCTGCAAAAACAAATATGTTGTGGACAAGTTACTTAAATAACTTTACAGGACTTCTCTAATCATTTCAGAGTGCCTGAGATGTGTTTACTTATTTCTTGAACAAAGTATATTTACAGTGTGAGGAAAAGATTTTTGTCAGAAAACATTTATTGGTTCAGATAGTAAAAAGTAAAAAGAATGATAAAGAGTAGCAGCGTTTCATTGCGAAGGACGAAATGAAAAGAACATATTTACATGTTGTGATAAAGACAGTAAAACAGCAAAGACAGCCCTCTACGGTTAGCAGAGCTTCTTCAGGTTTAAGCTGTGACAGCGTCATGCTCTCTAAACACGATTGTTTTGGGGTTGATTCCCACGCTTTTGGTGGTGTTGTGAGTTTTGTAGATGCCGATGAGACGATCGGCGATCTCGAACATGTTGTTCCTCAGAGAGATGATGATGAACTGAGCGTTCTTTGTTTGTTCCTGCACAGAAATAAGGGAAAAGGAAGAGAAATTACTGATCTGAAGAGATTTAGATTTTTGTCTCAACTGAGTTTGATATTGTGTGCTGCTCCTGCGGAGGTGCTGTCGAATTGTAACCTACACAAATACAGATATTTATGTTGGATATTTTCCTTTACGTTTTGGCCTCTTGCCTCTACCCAAACACAGTTTTAGGTCACTAAAACAGATCTTTTTAAAATGACTTCTAAACTGAAGACTTTTCGAAACACCTGTTTAATTTTTGTCTGATCAGAGATTAGAGAGGGAATATATCCATTCAAAAAATATCTGTATAAACGTAGAGCCTTCTATAGCGTATTTTATACAAAGTGCTGTCAAATTGTAATCTTTAGAATGAAATAAACATTTACACAAAAGTCTACAAAAATACTGGGCACCATGGAGGCCGACAGTTAAATACTTTGTTTTGCTCCAGCGCCCAAAAACAGGTGATTTATCTGAACTTTCTCATTAATCCGGCGTTAATACCAGCAGCCCCAGACTTACACATTACACCACCTTCCTACTAAACTGTACTTTGACCATGAAAGTGAGAGAGATCTTAAACCCAGAATTTCAACACTTCAGCACGCAGTTTCTCTTAGTAACTAACACACAATTCATACTCACGTAAATGTAACAGGCCACAATGGAGACGTTCTTGAAATCCAGAGCAGCGTCTATCTCATCCATGAAGTAGAGCGGTGTGGGTTTGTAGTGGTGCAGAGCAAACACCAGAGCCAAGGAGCTGAGGGTCTTCTCTCCACCTGATAGGTTAAAGATCTTTTTCCAGCTTTTCTTTGGAGGACGCACACTAGAGGGAGTGAGAGACAGAAAATCAGAGCTCAAACAATTGGATTTGGATTTGCTTTGTCTGGCAGTTTATTTTTCTCCTCTCTTACCTGAACATGATTCCCTCAGAGAAAGGGTCTAAACTGTCCACCAGCTCCAACTCTGCGTCGCCACCCAGTGTGAGCATCTGGTAGTTTTCCTTCAGCTTGTTCGTGATCATGTTGAATCCGGTCATGAACTCGTTGAGGCGCTGTTTGCGCAGGTCCTCGTAGCCACGTTTGAATTGGTCTCTCTCCGTAGTGATCTCGTCCAGCTGAGCCACGCGCTGCAGGTACATCTCCTCCTGAAAACAGACACCATGACAACCATTGAAACTGTTTGTTTTCTTTTAATAAATTCTGAACAGGATTTCACGACTGTGAGATTTAAAATGACAACATTTGCAAACCTCTGCAGTTAGACTGAGTGATGCCTGTTTATGTTTGTGCATACCTTCTTCTTGTACTCAGCAATGGCGCCAAGGTTGGGCTTCATCTGACTACATTTGGTCTCTAACGTGATCATCTTGTTGATAATGACGTTGGGATTGGAGATTTCTTCAAGTTCTGCAGAAGTCAGTACGGGGAGTTCCTCTGCTGGCTGACCCTCAATGGTATGAAGGGACAGCTTGGTGGCCTAAAGAATATAAAGAAGATAACAGTTAGTCAAAACATAGACACAACAGTCAAAAACATAACTCGTAATAACTTACAGTAGAAAAGGAAGCCCTGCTTTAATGGCAACCTTAATTTTAGAAACACAAAGAAATCTGAAATCTTAATTATTTCACCTTTTTTTTAAGAGAACATTTCAAGTCAAAATTTAAAAATGTGAAATACAATCAGATGAACAGGACTGTAATAAACAGCCAATTCAAACAAGTGAACAAATAAGTTAAACTATTAGAATAGTGCCAAATTAAAGCCCCTGAAATGACTACTTAAAAAACATCAGAAGTGAATTAGCATAAAATGAATTTCTTTGTTTGGATAGATTTTGACAGATAGTTCTTCAGCCAGTTTCACCCCTTGAGCCCTGGGAGGTGCTACAGAGCCCCTCTGGCAACTTTATCCCAATGCTATTCTAAACTCAACAAAGAGACTGCGGAGTTTGAAGCCACTGACGGACACTGACGTGAACTGTTTTTAATGATCCTGTCTGTCTCTTTTACTAACTGTCTGCTTTTTAGGTTGTGTCTTGTTTGGTGAGCTTAAGACTATTTTCCACTTGGTGGACAATTAAGATATATTCTGTTCTCCTGTCATGTGGCTGAGCTCCCATACCTATTGCTTTGGTGAGTACAATGTTATCATTACCTATAGAACCGACAGCCGACAGAGTTACAAAAATAAAACCAGAGTTGTGCTTGAATCCACATGCACGCCCCTCCTCACCCACCTCTTTCTGCCAGTGTTTGATCTTGTTGTTGTGTTCGGTGATGGTGGTCTCGATCTGTTCAATGCGCAGCCGTACACTGAGGGACTCCTCCTGCATAGCGTGCTCCTGCTGCTGCAGAACCTTTATCTCCTTCAGCACCCCCTGATACTGCTCCTGCACCTCAGGAAGTGCGGCCTACAGGACAAGACAAACAGAGGTACTCCTCTTACATATGATAACGGCCATCAAAAATTTCTCATGGAACAGGAAACTACTAGATTTGGATATACTGGTAATAAATGACTGGGCATTTTTCTGTGAAATTCTGCAAGAAACAAAAACAATGAACCCTAAACACAGAGTAAATAAAGAGCCAACCTCAGCCTCTTGACAGGCCTTCATGACCTCCCCGGCCTCATCCTCCAGTTTCTTCAGTTGTTCTGTGAGCTCGGCCATCGACTTCTCATTCTCTTCCAGCTCAGCCTGCACACGACTCACACTCTCTTCACACTTCTTCAGGTTGCTGCAGACAGAGAGGACAGAGGACACAGGTATTAGCATCTGTCAGTCTGAGTGGCGAGTGAAAAATTACTGATGATGTCAGGTTTGGTCTTGCAGAACAAAACTTATTAAGTGGCTGCTGAAGAGCTACGTGGTTACAAGGATCTCAGCACGGTGACAGTTGAATTGATTAGAACAGAATAGTATTCATTCAGTCAGACAAATGTGATAGACGACTGAAAAAACGTGGCTGAAATGCATAGACACATTAGACATCCTCTTAGAAGAAATAGCTGTGGCTTCAGATTGTTTTCTAAAAGTCTGCTAACAAGACTGTAACACCCATACTAAATGCACGTCCAGTGTGTGTTAAATCATTATTGTTCTCAGGCGACTGCATGATGGGGAAGCAGTGATGTGATGCGGCTCATAATACAGCTTGCTATACTCAGCTAACAGGAATCCCTGCACTGCTGCACTCAGACCCTCAATCAAATTAATATGGCATGCCTGCAAAATCATCCAGCATAAACAGAAATACAGACACAACATTTGTGTGATGATGCATGCTAACATGCAAAAATTAATCATGGATCGAAAATTAGCTTGGCCATTAGAGAAAAGAGGTGATTATATTACTGTGGTTAACCCCCATCATAGACATTTTCTTGCACTGAAGCTACAACCGACTCTGAAAAACAAGATATTTTAAGACATAAAATCTATAACATTGCTATGTTCATCTGTTTAACTTGTGGCTTTTTGTCTTTCCTGCATGTTTCTGCACTAAGAAGTTGCATATTGACACCATTAAAACATTACATTTATGGATAAAACTGTAATGTTCGCGTAAAAACAACAATCTAAAGCTGACTTCAGATACATCAAGGCTGTATTTAACAAGTAGGAAGAACTTTGACATTGGCTGCTTGTGTGTCTTTATTTATAAACTCTGCTGTGTTCTCATTTGGCTGGCGAGCTTTTCCAGCTGAACAAACCACGTCACATGCAGCCACCAGTGTCATCTTGCTGCATCAGACTGCCAGACTGTCCTGCCCACATGATCAATCTTAATGTTCCAGCTACGCATACTGATGACTAGATGCTCATTTTGGTTGCTACAGCCACAACATGAAGAAACCAATGAGAAGTAGAGGAAGACGAGAGGAGTTTAGTGAGAGTTCACGAAAGCTAATGCTACTGATATGTGATGCACAGACCTGACACAAACCAGACACTTTACCAAACAAATGCACAGACTGTATTATAGCTGATCCATCTGACTTTAAACAAATTATGTAAACAACATGTAATTATGGAGCCTAAAAATGCATTATTTCCTCACCGGTCAGCTGTCTTTATGGCCACTTTGGCCTTGGTTATGGTGGAGGAGCAGTCGTCCAGCTCCTTGTTGACCTTGTCGAGCTTGTCCTGCTGAGCCTTCAGCTTGTGGCTATTGATGTCTACAATGAGGTTGTGGAGCCTTTTCACCTCATTTTCCACCTTCCCAGCCTTGCTGGATGCTGCTTCATAGTCTGAGAGAGAAAAAGAGGGTTACGGGGGGGCCAGAACAGGAAGGAAGCAATAAAAGACAATAATAATATTAATGTTAGACATTTTGACAAGATTTGATTATGTGGAGTGTATATATCCCCCTACAAAGTACAAGTCAGTTAAACATTCGATCAGACTTCGAGTAAATGCCATATTTAACAATTAACAATGTTTCTCTTTTCAGTTTACAGGAGGACCGTACCTTTCTTGAAAGCGTCCAGGCTCTTCTCCATCTGTTTCTGTTTGGCCTTGTCTGGGGCAGCAGCCAGCACGTTGGCCTCAAGTTCCTTGATCTGAAGTTTCAAGTGAGTCTCCTGATCAGCTAGACTCTGAAGTAAGGAAACAAGAGAAATACTCAGTCACACAGGCATTTTAACAATAAAGTGTTTTTTTAGTTAATACTTTCACATTTTATAATTGGCTTTGAACCGCAGGGGTTATTATTTACGTAGATCACAATGCACCCAAATGAGTGAGACAGAAACACAGTGAATGAAAAGGATGATGTGTATTTGCCGTACAGTCATGCTGTTGGCGTATTTTTCCAGGGTGTTCTTCATATCTCTGAGCTGTGGCTGCAGGCGCTGAATGTTCTCCTCTAGCTGCAGCTTTTTGTCTTGGCAGCTCTGCAGCTTCGACACTTTCTCATTCAGCTTGCTCTCCATAAGGTCAAGCTGCAAAAAAACACATGAATGTCATCACATCTCATACCTCATGTGGTGATAATCTGAAGCAGGGTCTATTTTCAGTCAGTATCTTAGAATTACTTCTTGGAAATGTGCTTATGGTAAATCTTCAATACTGTTATCTTATAGCAGAGAATTAGAATGATTTATGAAGATAAATGCACCCATTTGGAGGAAAAAGTGGAAGTTCTCCTTTGAGAGTGAAAAAAAAATAAAATTTCAGTGATACTGAAAATTTAATTCAGGACTGATGAATTTTTAAATTATTTCCAAAATATTTTACTGCATTTAAATGACTTTAAGTAGTTTAAAAGAGCCTACCTTGACCTTTCTTGAGCCAAGTATTTTATTTGTCATTCAAAAGCCAAACATTATCAAACACGCACTTCCTGGTTATTTGTGGATGAGCAAACTGCTTGCGCTTGCTAAATTTACTTGCACATTAGACAATCCTGCTTTGAACTGGTGTCTTACACCAATGTGCATCACTTGATTTTAGTGATGTTGAAACGGTCACGTAGCGCAGCACTAGATTTTAAATTCATAATACAAGGCATGTAATCTGCCCAACACTAGACGTCATTTTTAATAACATATTTTAAACAGCTGAAACGAAGTACATGCAAAACTTTTTCTGCAAAACAGGCAGAGTTGCGTAAATGCAGCTTTACTTTGCACTAAATATGTAACAAGAAGTTAGAATCTAATATATTTTTTTTATGAATTTTTAAAAATCAAACACAGAGAAAAACACAGTTAAAAGCACAGAATATTTACTGATTAGGGCCAGTTTTCTATTGTAAGCCATCTAATGAATAATCACCTCCTCCTGGGAGACCTCAGTCCCAATAGAGGAGCCCATCCTGCCCTTCAGTACTCTTCCTCCTCCAGTCATGGTTCCTGTGCAGCAAACACCAAATTGGAGATTAAAAAATAGAATCTATGAATGTATTGTCTTCACAAAAGTATGCATGCAAGAGCCATAAGTATGCATGCTAGGAAAAAAAAAAAAATCAGCCGGGTAAACTATAAGGCAGAAAAATTTGGCCACCCACCCGCCATCTCAATGATCTGTCCCTTCAGGGTGACCACTCTCCAGCGCTTGTCCTTCTGGAAGGCCATCCTCGTGGCCTGCTCCATGTCCTGGGCCACCAGGGTGTCTCTCAGGGCAAAGTAAAAAGCTGGCCGCACCTTCTCGTCCTTCACGCGCACCATGTCAAAGAGACGAGGGCTGTCCTCTGGGGTGTGAATAGGAGCCATGTTCCTCTCCCACACCTTCATCTGAGCAAAGGAAGTGAGCAGAAAGGAAAAGGCACAGCAAAACGAGGAGATCACTTGTTTTATCAAAGGAAACCTGAAAAGCTCAATATAGCTTTTAAGTCATGTAAATGCACGTCTTTAGAAATCCTACTTACAAACTGGTAGAGTTTCAAAGATACTGAACTGAAGACGGTCGAGTGTAGAATGATATTTAAAATCTATCTATCCTTAAAGAGAAAAAATCATCGGTTCACACTCTCTTGATTAAGGGTCCAAAAGCGTAGTCGTATTTACCTTGTCAAGGCCGATGAAGGTGGCAAAACCAATGTTCTGCTCTTTAAGGAACATGACACATTTCTGCGCTGTGTCGATGGTATCCACGACGATGTTGTCCAAAGCGCCACAACTAGAGGAAATGGCCACATCGTATTTCTCATCTATGGCTCCAAGGTCTCCCTACAAAAAATATATATTAATATAGCTACTGTAGACCTCTGCTTTTCATTCTATAAGCAGAATGCTTAAAAGTCAACTAAAAAATATCAGTAAATGTAGGGCTGAAGTTAACATCGAAATGTTAAGACTCAAGCTACTGTGCACACTGTAACTAGATCACTTCAGATTAAATTCTTGCTGTGTAACCCTGTATATTAATATGTTTTACAGCTTTTTACCAATCTTCCAAAGATGCCAGGGATTCTGCCGCTCTTCTTCTGCTGCATGAGGGCATCCAGGACTCTTCCGCGACTGCGGTTGGAGGACAGAGAGCTCTTGGCTTCATCCACCTTCTGTCTCATTTCCCTCACCACTTCCCTTGTCTCATTATCCATCTTTATCAGCTGCTCCAGTGCTCCCTCGTCCTGCAGAGAAAAAGAGAGACACATTTCAACAAGAAGCTCACAGAAATGACACCGGACATCAGATGCAAAAGTCTAGGACTATGCCTTAAAAGTCAGAGATTCGAGTCATTAGCCAGGGACCCCTCAGTTGACTGAGATTGCTTCAAGTTGAGCAGTTTTTTTTGTAGTCAGTGTGATGTGCAGTGTAACTCTGGGGACATTTTGATCCCCAGATTTTGCTGTGGAGTGAGCGCTCTTGACTTTCATGCTATTCTTTGGTACAGGGAGCTGCAGACTTGCAGGCAGACGCACAGAGGAGAGAGAGACTGCACCGAGAGGCTCTGAGAAAACAACCCCCTCTCCTCTGCTGAGAAGTGGTGAGTTTAAAGCTCAGAGCAACTTAATTCGATAGTCTCTTTTCACATTCTCTTTTGTTTTATATCTAGTGTCAGAAAAAATGTTAAACATTTCCGACTTGACGTTTGCACAATTAGCTTGTTTACTATATTACATGAATGCCACTGTCACACTCAACATCCTGCTGAGCCCATTCAAACTTAAAAACTTTAAACGAAAAATTACAAATCGTTGAATATTTATTGTAAACAGCCAAATCTCACTCAACTGGCATAATTCTGATTCAGGCACGACCCTTAAAATATGTTCTGTAAATACTGACTAAACAAAAGCCATCAAAACAGCAATGTTGGATTTACCTTTTTGAGCTCCTGTTCTTTCTGGGGTATCTTGACTTCCAGATCTTTGATGGCAGCACGGCGCTCACGCAGTGTGTCGGAGGTTGTCTGAAGTGTCTGCTTGGCCGTGTTGAGCTGTGTCAGAGCTGTGTTGTGACGGCTAAGGTAGAGGTCAAGCTCTGACTGAGCCAGGTCCATACGAGAGCGGGTCTCATTTACAGCCTTGCTGAGCTCCATCAGCTCTTTCTCTTTGGTCTGGGGAACACAAAAAGAGGAGATATAAAGTTGGAAGACAAAGAGATGGATGCAAAAGGTTTATTATCTAAAGTTTTAAAAAAAAAAAGAATGCAACAAATTAACAGCAAGATTTAAACACACACCTCTTTGTCCTGTTGCAAGCCGCTGGTCTCTTCCTTCAGACTCTCCATCACCTCCTCAAGTTTTTTCTCCTCTTTCACCTTCTGCTTCTCCAGCTCTTCCTTGCGAGCTGTTGCCTCAGAGATGGCCTTTTCACTGCTGGCTGGTACACCGCGAACTTCCTCCAGCTGAAAGATAAGCCAGACGGGAGAACATACAAAAACAGATGAGATGTGTCCGACTCGGGATTCTAAGCAACAGTGGCTACACCTGTCTAGGTTCAACTTGAGGACATAACTCATCAACACACACTTCAACCAACCACAGAGTAAGAGCCTGTTACCTCTTAAACTAGATGATGAGATTAAGGGTTCAGGGAAGACTTAAGGAGACAAGACGTATAAAGTAAATGGATTGTATAAACTTTTTGCCAGTGCCAGTTACAAGCAACTGTGCTACACATTCAGAAGCAGGCCAAAACACACAACTGTAATCAACTATAAACACACATTCAGCACTGAGCAAGCCCTGGTTAAGACTGGCACAACAGTCTGCCACTTGGCAGGGCTGAAACAAGGCAAGAAGTAGTGTGTGTGTGTGTGTGTGTGAGTGTATATAGTCTATGTTTTGTAGGGTTAACTGCGGGTGAAATGTGAATGTGGCTGCTGGGAGTGTTACACAAGCCAGGCCATAGTTGACTACCACACAGCAGAACACAGCTCCCCAGAGGTCTGCCTGCCTCTGCCCGGCTCCCCCTCTGACCAAGACGTTTCCAGAGCACAGCCATTGTAGGTGGAGCAGATAGTTTTAGAGCTCAGGGGGAGATGAGAAGATATACGTAGTTAAGAGGGAACTCTCAGCTTTGTGTGAAAAAGTTTTTTCAGATATGTGCAAGTTAGAGAAAGTGTAACATCATTTATAGTGAAACAGAGCATGAGGGGGCCATCAATAGACACACTGACAATCAACTTGTGTGTTACTTCACAGCCCCCTAGTGGCTAGTTTAGGGCAAATAGCCTGTCCTGCCATGAAATTTGATTAATAATTTTATACAGGTTTTATTTTTTTTATATAGATTATGTCAGTTCATTTAGAAGAAATATGTGGATTTCTCTTTTTCCTACATAAGAAAGAATTAAAAAGAATAAAATAAAATAAAAATAAATAAAGTAAGATCCATACACACTTTTGCAACTCAGGCAGCATATTTTATCACATAAGGCAAGACCAATTTGTCAGCAGTAATATTGACATTTTTGCATGACAGCCAAATTTATTTTACTTTGTCCTGCTTTGTGTAGCTGAAACAATCATCCCAGCAACATTTCCTTGGAAACTAAAACTTCCAGCAGCCAGATCTTCTGATTAAAATGCTACACACCGGTACTATTTGTACACAAATGTATACTATCTTGGAAATTTAAGAAAACGTTCAATTTCCACACCCACCCTAAACATTTTAAAATGACTTATCTCTATGGAATATATCACAATAGATTCCATGCATATTAGGGGTGGGGGGGAAATGATAGAACAGTATCACAATATTTTTTGTGTGGCATTACTACTCAAATGCCAAAAATCTTTTTCCTTTTAATTACATAAATTATTAATAGTAAAAATACAAAGTTAAGTTTTGGTATCCAACTAGAATAATATAATCAATTGCTTTTTTAGTCCACTAGATATGTTTTGCTGCAATAAAAATAACTGAAGTGATTATTATTAAGTAATGCAGATGCTGACAAAGTTTTCCTTTGAGAACATAATAAGGTAACAAATTGAAATGTACTGAAATATATTTTATCACAATACTCAGCAAATCACAACATGTTTAAAATCACAAAAACACTATCCTGACTTAATGTATATTATATTATATTATATTATATATTATAGCAAATAGCTCTTTACAAACTAGAATTAAAAAGTAGACGACGTAAAATGAGTCATACTTAGAAAAACAGCACACTGTTGTGTTTACAACATGGACCTGTGAGATGAGGGATGCTTTAGGAAAAAGAATTCTCAACTACAAGTGTTTCTAGTAAATGCAACTACAATTAAACATGTAAGAAGTTAAAATGCTGGGCTCTGCAATTCATTTGGGTTTCTGTAAAGCCTTGACAAATGTCTTTTTCTCTGGGCCTCAAAACAGCCCTTGTTTTTTTTTTTTTTTTTTATATGCAACGGAAATTGTATTTTTAGTGCCCATGTTTCTTTCTTGGCCAGGGGACAAAATAAACAGAGTAATACTGGAGTGTCATACCACTGGTACTAGCTTGTCTTGACTCAGTGCAACCCTTATTTGTTAATAAATATATATATTGTAAATTATGGAAAAAATGGTTGCAATTATGCTCTCCTGACAGATTATGTGACCGTGTGTGTCTGAATACTGAGAATGCCCAGTTTAATACTGTGGGGGTGAAACAATCTCAACTACTGCAGAGAAGCAAAC
The DNA here is from genome assembly GCF_008729295.1 of Plectropomus leopardus. Classification (NCBI taxonomy): domain Eukaryota; kingdom Metazoa; phylum Chordata; class Actinopteri; order Perciformes; family Serranidae; genus Plectropomus; species Plectropomus leopardus. The sequence goes on from NC_056467.1 coordinate 20,401,181, forward strand.
AGTGACACAAAGGTTAATGAAGTAACTGAACTGTGTGTAAAAGTGGACCACAGGACCAACACACCTTTTCTGTGTCCTTTTCCAGCTGCTTCTGCAGTTTCTTGTTCTTGCTCTTGGAGTGTTTAATCTTCTCACGCACTTCAACGTCCTGCAGGTCCAGCTGGGTGAACTTCTCCTTCTGGGTCTCAATGTACTTGTTGATTTTATTTTGCTTCCTGTTGGAGGAACAGCATTTCACTGAGTGCATTCAAGTCAATCATAGAAAAAAAAAACTACTGAAAAATTAGGCAAACTACAAGACTGTGAACAATATCCAAAAAAGAAGAAAGAATAGAAAATAAATAATAAATAGTAAACTCTTCATAGAAGAGCTCAGCTAATTTTGTCATTTAAAAAATATCTATAGTCATTAAAGCCACACATGTAAGAAATTCTGTTGTGATTTCATTTGTTCATTTTTGCAATGGAACAACATTTTCCACAACAAATAGATTACTACAGTTACGTCTGTATTTTTCTAGCCCCAAACTGGAATTCTGCCTCTAAACAAAAATATTCAGGGCAAAAGAGTCACTGACAGCAACCACAGAATTATTAAATTAGTAGAAACCGTTAATAATCTTCTTCTCAGCATGTTACACTGGTTGGTAGAGGGGAGAAAAAAAAGAGGGAAAAATGTCTTACTTCTCCACATTTTTGAGCTCTTGGTTCATTTTCTCCATCTCCTGTGATATTTTTGCATTTTTCTCAGTGAGTTCCTTGGTGTCCTCCATGATCTTCTGCTTCTCTTGATCTTTATCCACCACACGCTTCTGCAAATCGTGACTAATGGCAACGAGATATCAGGGGAAAAAAACAGTAAGAGGTAAAATGTAATTACACATAAAACAAAGAAAACGGAATCTGATTCCAGAGAAGAGTCACGTTGCCCTTGTGAGGGTTAAAAATAGCGTATAAAATTGGCATTCATTCAATGGATTTTTTTTTGTTGCTCTTTTCTATGCCACTGTTGGGTCTACATTAATATTTAATGAGATGATATTATGTTTAATGTGTCTTTACAGAACAGAGGGACGGTGCTGGTGTACTCACACATAATACTGGCAGAGCTGGCTCTTGTGTTTGAAGATGTCATTCTCCAGGGTGAGGAACTCCACGGCTTTGTTCTTTTCTCCCTCCAAAGCATTCTTCTCCTTTTCCACTAGCTTCACTCGGTTTAGCTAAGACAGCAAAAATATTGCAGTTCTTAATATCAGGTGACATAACTTAAATGGCATTTCTAGACATAACTTATATTCTTTTGTGAAACATGAAAAAGATATATTGTTTTTAGAGCATCTCCATCATTTTGATGCCACATAATATTTTTGATAAAAGCTACAATAGCATTTATTTGTTTATATATATTTGCACAAAATTGTTTTGTTTTTTTTTTAAATGAAAACCTATGAATCATGTCAGGAGCAGTTGTCCCAGCCAAGTACCCACTTATCTTACATACTTCACAGTTACACAACTATAAAAATATATTTATCTCAGATATGTGCATCAAAAACTTCTAAACACGTGCACAAAAGAAAGATTCTTGAACTCTAACCTCTACTTTATACATTCATAGAAACTGAAGTTCGGACACAGGAAAGAAAGTTGGTTAGCTTATGAGTGTGTGAGCAGATAGCGTCCGGGTGTGTGTGTCACCTTCTCTCCCCTCTGCTCATTGAGAAGCTCAATGCGGCGGGCCAGCGTAAGGATGGGCTCCTTGAGGCGGCAGGAGCCAATGATGTCCTCCAGGTACTCCAGCATACCCTCGTCATGCTCCGTCTGACCTTTAGGCTTCATCATGGCGATCTGCTCCACCTCGCCCTAGGTACAGTCCACAACAACACACGGGCAAAGACACGCACGCAATCATTCACTGAAAAAAAAAAAGAGCTTAACATTCTAATAATACACTCATATAATTAAATTAATTAAATTAAATATTTCCACAACAGCCACTATTAAGACCAGTGGTCAGCTGAATTCATAACTCTAAACTAGCAATAATGCTGCTCTGCTACACACACACAACTTAGCAGAACATACAGTCATGTACAGTGTGCAAAAAAAAATAAATTCCCTTAGAAAAGGTGATACTGGGCTAAACAAAGGGTCAAATCAATTCTTAACAAAAAGACAGTGTAATATTAGATCCTAAACAAATACTCATTCTTCAAAAAATAAAGATACAATTAAATTGGATGAGTGAGTAAATAGTTTTATCACAGACATGTTAAACATGCTTCAGAAAACGGATTAATGTTGTAACAACACATTACCAGCTCACCACCCCACCCCTCCAACAGTCACTGCCCATTACACAACTTGTGTGAAAATTGTTGCTATAAAATTTAGACTGATGTGAAAACAAATTATTTTGATAGCATGCAAATTTTGACTTCTTGTGGCTACAGCTTGGATGAATTTCCAAATATTTTACATGTATACTACTTGGACCCATGTTACGGGCAACCTTCCAGTGTAATTTTATAAGTCTGAAATTTGTTCATTTTTATTTATTTATTTTTTTAAGAGAGGCTGGCTTAGAATAACACTATTCCTACATAATGCATTTCACATTAAACACACATTTTAAAAAAAACATGAAAAAACTATGTATTCAATTCTGTTGGACTTATATGTAGGGGGAAAAGGCAGCTCACATATTACTTTTATTGTATGACAGAAAAGAGAAGCAAGGAGAGGTAGGGGAGATCCCACGTCATCCTCTGCCCTGACCAGTGCACAAAATAGACAGCTTCCCCTCAGCCAGAGGCCTGGACAAGTGACCTTGGAGACAAACTCAAACCTCTTCCCATAAATCATGCAACCATGTCATAGACAGTGAGCTGAAAATCTAGCATCCAAGCAGAGTGAGAATGGGCACACACACACACACACACACACACACACACAAAGACAAGCAGGACGGATGTAATCCAGAAACTGACCACAAAACCTCAGTGGAGGGGAGAAACTTAGTGTTTACCTGAACTACCACACACTGTAAAAATAATAAAATCAAATACAAAAAATTGGGGCATCAAAGATTAAATCGGCACTTTTGTTCTGCTCTGACTTATGTCATCATCACCCCATAAGCCTTGAGTTCATCAGTAATAGAGTGTCAATAGTTAACTAGTTCAAACTCAGCACAACAAAATGCTACAAAATGAACAAAAAATATGACAAGAAAACTAACTTAAAAAAAAAAAGTAAATGAAAGTAGTGCATTCAGTGTAGGCAAAAAATAAACAAACAAAATACTTAACCAATATCAAAGCCATGGCAATGAAGGGTGTTTGATCCAGCCACACTGAAGCAGCACTGCTAATATTGGGGTTGGGGTCTATTCTCACACGCCAATATTTACGTGCTGCTAAAGCGTGGCAGGTACAAAGGAAAAGGGAGGGAAAGGGAGGTCCAACCTGTCCCCACTGGAGGGTCAAGATTCCCCCACTACAAAATCTGAGTTAGTTGTTCAACTACAGAAACTCACATCCAGGTCCATGTAAAGAAAAAAAAAGCTGAGGGGGTTTTTTTCCTTAAAATTCTAAAGCAGCAAATAATGGTTCGCACCTTTTCCACATTGTTTCAAACCATGATGCGCTGCTATAGCAGTCTAAGGGCACATCCTGTCCTTTCCAATTCCAGTGCAACAGGTTATTCCCACAAACAGGCATGGCTTTAAGGTAGCCATAATACATACAATTAAGGTCAGAGAGGACTGGGAATGGGCAGATAACGAAGAGCAAGAAATTTCTGGCAGAATGTGATGGTTACAGCAAGGATTAAAAAAAAAGTCTGAGTTAGAAAAGTAAGAGGAAATAACCAAAAGAATAAATAAACTTACCTGTAGAATCAGAAATCTGTTGTGGTCTAGGTCAATACCATGGCTTCGGAGTAAAGCACCGACCTCTTTGAATGTGGCTTTCTTGCCATTTATATGGTAGGCTGAGGAATTGTCTTTGTTGGCAGTCCTGGAAACATAGAACTTGCTGTTGGGGATGACTTCGTAGTCATCTCCTTCCTGACTCAGAGGGGGGAGGGGCAGAAGACACATAAGCTTAGTGCAGAACAGTTCATGAGAAACTAACAGCTCTACACATCAAATGATAATACTCATGATACTGATAAATCCACAGTTTGGTGTGAGAAAAACACGGCACATTAAAAACAATTACAAAAAAGGCGTGTTTAAAAAAAGCACACAACAGAACTAGGCCAGCTACACTAATGTGAATAAATCATATAAATATTGGAGTGTATTCCATCATGTAACATTTACAAAATTTAAATAACATGTTATATACAATGATGAGAATATAAATGCATTTCAAAAATGTTAATCATTTGTCTAAAAATGTATTCATTTTTAAAAAAAGAGTCTAATAATCTAAGTTGTGTACACCACTTCTTAAAAATATCTTTAGGTTTCAGAAATGGCATATTGTAAAGTATATAAGAGTTCACAGAATTAATGCCTTTAGTTTAACAACTTGATTTTAATTTACTGTGAACTGATGGAACAAACAGAAAGACCTGGATTTTTTTAGCAGTGCTCAAAGCAAAACTTACACCCCCCGTGGCAGATCAAATATAGAAACATGTTTAACTGTAATTCTTTAAACTACAATCAGTTTGTAAAGTAATTTGTAATCTAATGCTTAAGAATAAATGTGTCTCTTAATATATACACCCATTTCATTGACTTTTCACAGTGTATTCATGCAAGTTGAGCCTAGTCACTAAATGTCACATTTTAAAAAAAATTTAAAATTAGAAGAATCAATTTGAGCACATTACGGCATATATGAGTGTTAGTTGTAACTTTCATGACTGATTTGAGTGTGTGTTTAGTCACTGGTGTCATAATTATTTGGCAACATTATCTCATCGGCATTAAGGAAAAATACACTTGAAATTCAAGAAAAAAATTTGTCCACTAAAAAAAAAAATAAATCTAAAATTCGAACCCCTTTCAATTTAGACTGTACTGACTTATTTAGCAGAGGCCAGAGTGAGTGTGGTGTGCATCTGTGTGACAAGAGATATGGATATATATATATATATACCTTATCAATAATCTTTTGAAAATGCACCTCCACAGTACAGCTTTGCACATCCTTGTGTTTATCAGAGCTGTGAATCAGCACTGAAAGCTTTTTCGATCTGATCTTTTGAGCTCTGTATCCAAACACAAAGAGCATCGAATCTATCACATTGGACTTTCCACTCCCATTTGGCCCAATGATGCACGAAAAGCGCTGAGAGAAAGGTGAGAGAAGATTAAAAAAAAAAAAGTAAATCAATTATATAAAAATATACAGCATCCACAAACAAACAGTGTAAATGTCACAACATTACAAGCTATGTATTAACATTTAAGCATGGCAAGACTGTGATGGTAACTGTATTCCAAGTAGGTGCAGTTAAGATTTAATTTTAATATAACCATATTTGCAGAGCAATGAGGGAAGCAGAAAGAAGTGAAAAGACAAACTTGAAATAAAGTTATAATTTATGGGAAATATCAGCACTTCACTAGATCACTTCTCCTTGCACGATACACTCACTAAATCAAAATGGAGGAATGTGACTTTTTTTTCCCCACTTATATATTTTTTTTAATTCAATAAATGTTAGAATGCATCATCATTCATATTTTTAGACTTTTTGTGTCTCCCACAACATAAGGTAACATGTACAGCTGCACAAAATAAATTCAAAGACAAACTAAACAAAATTAAGAAACACCACAAATGATGGTAAATGTGTGAGCTCAACACAACACATTAACAAAGCATTTCCCACAGCAGGGTTTGACATTTGTAACCATGTTTGGTCGTACCTTGTGAAAAGGCCCCAGAATCTCCTCGCCAGCGTAAGATTTAAAGTTGCGATTAACTAAATGTGTTATCATGAGGCGAGGAGCGCCCGGTTCATTGGTCATTGGTGGGGGCGGGGGTGGGGGGGGTGCTACCGAGGATCTCCTCCAACTTCGATTATCAACCGCCTCGGCAGCTTCCCCGTGAGACGGATCTGTGGCACAGAGAAAAAAAAAAAGTACAACTTTTTTTTTTTTTTTTTATTCCTCTGTGCCAGTCGTTTCAGGTGGCGGCGGGGGTGGGTGGGTGGGGGGGGGGGGGCAGTGGTGCGTTGGGGGAGGGGAAGAGGAGCAGAAAAAAACAAACAAACAAAACACAGGCAGCAAGTTACAACAGCAGTCAAACAACGACTCCCGAGAAAGTTGACAGGCGTTATTTTTCTTTGTTCTGAACACAAGAGCCAACCCAAAAGAGAAAAAGAGACCATGGCCGCTTGTGAACAAACCCACATTATTATACAAACGCTCTCCGTGAGAAGCGTCGATACGTGAGAGTAGATGCGCCACATTTATTTAGTCGATAATAAATAACTGAAGTTCGATCACTAACGTCACATTTTCACTTATGGTGATCTGTCCTTAAAACGCAGACAGGGGAAAATCCTGTTTTCAGATATAACGTATGACGTTAAACCGATTATGTTGCCATCACACCAAGCCACAACGACCTGTCCAAAATCTATTGTGCTCACATAAGCATAAACAAGCTCAGGGGTCGATGTTTGTAAATTGCAGCCAGACATCCACTGAAACATTTCCACATAAAGAATACAAACAGCACTTAACGCCAAAGTGCATCTTAAGCTTCGCTTACAATTTATTATAAAATTTATTAAGTTATAAGAATAACGTCAAGCACCCTTCTGATCTACTACATAATAACAATTCATAATCCGAAATAGATTACCTCGTTTGCTGAGAAGATCCGGGGAAGAAGTACGCTCGACGATATCAAAATCATCTCAAAAATCAAACGACATTTATTAATGACTGACACTTTGGGAAAAAATATATCAGCCATTCTAACTACGTGTTGAGATTAAAGTAAGAGGAAAAAAAGCTTCACAGCTCTGCCAATTGGCTACTACCAGTACGGCAATACACGCAACGCAATTGAGTGAACACAACTTATTTAGATTCACAGACACCAAAACACCCTTTGTTACTTGCCAGTTGTCGGCGGTGCCTCCTCTTGGCCATTGGAGTTGGTTTCTTTAGGGGGTACATCCAGCTCGTCTTCGGAGTCATCCCGAGGCTGCGACCCTTTCCCTTTTGGCTTGGCGGAGGCAGTTGAGCTCTTTGCAGTTTTAGATGGCATGATTTGAAATCTGAAGGGGTCATTGGTGAAAACGGAATATCCATGAGTGCTTTTTTTGTGCCTGTCAATCTCCCAACTCCACTTTTAGTCAGTCACACGCAGCTACCGTTGTCAGGCTTTAATCATTACCACAGTCAGATCCCACTGCCGCCCATCTAACTGTTTGTCCGTATATTTTTCGCATTTATTTATTTTTTCTCTTTACATCAATCGACAAAGTAATAACATGAGTGTTACAGGTTGTGATCTGTATCGCAGAGTAATTTTTTTTTTTAAAAAAAAGGGAAAAAAGGGAGATGGCAGCAAGCGGGTTACCAATCTGCTTGATGGCTGTAGCAAATTTGATGCTATTTTAACACCAAACAACAGTAAAAATGAATGACCTCCTTGTGTGACAGAATCGTTTCAGTAGTTGTGAATCTAGTTGATTTGCGTGGCCAAAGTTGAACGGTTGTTGGGAAAACGGCAAAATAACGTTAACGTAACGTAGGGCTACCTGGAAAAACAAATTCAGTTAATATGCAAATAGCAAAATATCTCCCCACGGCTCTAGCATAGTCTGTTATACGGATATTTCTGAATAGACGCAGCAAAATAGGATCTCTGGTCGGTGTAAAGACACGGCGTCCTAAACTGATCGGTGTCTCAAACTGACACCTATATTAACTTTAATCCCTTCGAGTTTTCTGTTGGGGGCGGAGGTGCAGACGAGGCAACCAGATTCGTAAGCTAATTGGGAAGCATATTCAGAGCACAAATGTAATTTAGCGATAACGTTGGACAAATAGTAACGTCATAACTGCACGTACATCGGCCAAATAAGTACCGTAATAGTACTAGCTTGGCCGCCGTTTATAAACACGTAACCCTTGCCACGTAACTGCACTATTTTAACTTTGCTAACGTTAAGTTGGCAGCTGTTGCTAACTATCTGATGTGAAATAACGCCGCAAAGCTAAAGCTAACGTAGGTGCTAACTTTGACTAGCAGACGTATCTGCATTGTGGATCTGTAACGTAACGTACTGTCCCGTTGACTGTACTCAGAGTTATCTGAATTGAAACGGTCACTTAACAGCATTTGCCCCGACTAATGTTGGCTAAAGCTAAAGTAGTTACCCCAAAAAATCTATTGCTGCTTAAAGTTTAGCAATCATCTGTTAACAATAGCTTAGACAATCGGAAAAGTTGCATGATACTATTAGGGGTGTGTGTGTGTGTGTGTGTGTGTGTGTCTGCGAAAAGCCACATTTTCCGTGAAATGTGATATAAGTCAAAAACTCGCATTACATTTCGTTGTGTTATTGACTTTGATCCGTAGTTATATAACCGTAGCTAATGTTAAAACTCAAGTTAACGTGTTGTTAATGTAAAGTCTGGTCTGCTACTAACGTTATGCATTTCAGCAAATAGACGGAACCCAGTCATTAACTTACTCTCCGCTAAAACGTTTCAGTGATCCTTCCGCAATATAGACACGGTCTGTCAAGAGTCCTCCTTTCAGACCCAAATCACGATTTCGAAAAAGTATTCGTTAATCCAAAATTTGGCGAATATAATCCATAAAATTTAGCCCCGTGTTGTCCAGAGTCGCTCTCCTGCTTGAAAACCCCAACTTGTAAATGGCGCCTAAACTGTGCTGTCGAACCAAATTCGTTACAAACTGACGCAAGGCACCATGGACCGTTCAAAGGGCAAGGGAAAAAAACATGAAATTCAAAAAAGGGGACGAAGCCAACTCCGCCTCGCTTCAAACAAACAATAATCATATGACAGAAATAATCAGAAGAAGAAACGCAAATCAACAATAAAACTCACTTACACTGTATATATATTATTTAAGATTATTGTCAGATTCGAAGCCTAATGTTTCTAAGTGTTCAAACGGTTGCCTGGATACAGTAGAACGAAGTCCCGCCCGGAAAAATAGTTTACATTTCAGGAATTATTATTCAATGGATCGATGATTAATGTTAGTTTGCTTTAGTTTAACGAGTCATATTAAATGCATTTATTTAGTAGATGCCGTTTGCTCTTGTAAAAAAAACCCCTCGAAATATGCGTTTTAAAGGAAGCGAGATTTGCAACTCTCGCGATAACTTGCATTTCAAGCTTCTTATGACCCAGATTACAAAGCTACCAGAAGTTAGCCTTGATATGGAGAAAATGTTGATTAGTGATGGATAGGCTCGCTATGTACGGCTCTGACTGTCCATGCGTCCTCTGCTGGAATAAATGATACGCATACATTGCTGGTTGTCCCGTAACAATATCGATAAAGACAGAAGGATGTATGTTTTAACCAGAGTACCAAACTGAAGTTAGCATTCAAATCGCAGGCAGGGCTCGGGGACATCTCTGGATTTACGTTAGCAACAACGGTGGCAGGTACCGTAGCAACTGCAGACGCTTCTCTCATTCACAGTTACAGCTAACAGAGTATGCTAAAAGCACACTCGCACAGTTTTCAGGGTACGTTGTTTTGGTTTGGTCTTTTATATGATATCATTTTGCTTGTTGACTTGACGTTAATGTAACATAAGAAGCTTTAAATATGAGAGTTACTGTCACTAATTAAACTGTCTTGTTCGTTTAAGGATCGACATAGCAAATATCCACGATGAGACTGAAAACATCGCTGCTACAGGAACCCAAACATATCCTTTTTATGACGTTATCTATCAGTAGCCTCATACTTGTGTTTCTGTACAGCTAATACATGTCATAAAACGTCAGATACTGCTTTTGTCACTAGTATTTATTGTAAAAGCTGCAGTATTCGTTAAAGGACCTGCAATGCATACTTGAGTAAAAGTACAGATATCTTACCAGAGACAGTTAGCAATTTCTGAGAGTATTACTTGAGTAAAAGTCTTAAATTTTATTTACTGTACTTAAGTATTAAAAGTAATTGTATGATATTGCATGTACTTAAGTATTGAAAGTTAAAGTGCAAGTACATGCTGTTAACAAAAATAAAAAGTAAATTAAAGTAATTAATTAAAAATAGACCTTACATTGCACTAGAAGAAAAGCAGTTTTTTTCACATATTAAAGGAATTAAAAAACAAAATCCCATTTTTCCTTGCTTCCCATTCCTTCATTCGTCTGCCTGTCCCTTCCTCCCTTCCTTCCCTATTTTGTAATTATTAATCAAGATGCTTGATAGAAATGTAGTGTAGTAAAAGTTAATATTTTATTTAGGAAATGTGGTAAAGTAAAAGGGGAAGATGACAAGACTATAAAAACTTAAGTGAAGCACAGATACTCCCCAAAAATATGTAAGTGCTGCCATGACTACATTAATTTGAAGTATTGTTACTTTGTTACACTACACCACTGAACACCACTAGATGTAGAAATACAGCATGAATTGTAGTAATTGGTTATGTACTTTTGCTTGGCTTGACCTAGCACCTAACCTGTGCCAAATCTAGCTCCCATGGCATTTCATGTAATCAATTAAAATACGTACCCTAATAACCTACCCTGATTGCTGTCCTTAACGGCAGATCACATAAGGAACTTGTGAGCTGTGTTGGATGGACCACAGCAGATGAGCTGTACTCATGCAGCGAGGACCACCACATCCTCAAGTGGAACCTACTGACCAGTGACACTAGTCTGGTTGTCAGATTGCCAGAGGACATTTACCCCATTGACCTACATTGGTTCCCCAAGACTGTTGGTGTCAAGAAACAGAGCCAGAATGAGATCTGTGTCCTTACTAGCACTGATGGTAAGCGTCTTGTTCTGTATTCTCAAAAATCTACAGGGCCACAGGGCTTTGTTTCTGAGTCAATGTACCAATTTTGTTTCACAAGTTGTTCATTCAGTGAACAGACACACAACGCTAATCTGTGATTGTTTTAAGTCATACCAGTACATGGAAATAACATTATTTAGACAACATTATGTTGCTGCATAATAGCAATTGTGAGACGCTAACTACAACCAAACCAAAACATAATAACTGGTAACAGTTTTTGGTTGCCTCATGTCTTGTTTTTTTTCCCTCAACCTGTTTTTTATACTGAGCAGGATGACAGTGTCTTACTTGACCAGTAGAAGATTTAAGCAACAACTCAGGTGATTTTCCATTGTAAGAAATTCATCATCTCTGCCAGTGTGATACTTTAGATAAGCTCGAGATTTCACTTTATGAGGAGGACTGTAGTATCGCAGTAAAGAGCGCGTCTGTCTCTACTCTAGTTTTCATTAGTCCTTCAATGTCAGATCACTAAAGGCGGATTTTTGTTCTGCATCTATATATTTTTAATACTAAATTCAGCGACTGAGTTTCTGTGATGTGCATCCACATGGCCTCTTATGCGTCTTCTTCAGCCTATATTAGATATAAACACACATAATATGGATGTGCTGTTACGGCAGGCAATGTGTGGTCACAACACTAATGGCAGTGTAGGGTTGCATAAACACACCCACAAACTGAAGCAGCAGTTTTCTCTGGCAAGACGAGAGAGTAGTGAAAACTCTGTTATAATTCACTTTTGCAAGTTTCCTCTGCTTTTTGCCTTGTTACAGTTAGCAAATATCAGTATTGCTTGATATGTGTGTGTGTGTGTGTATATATATAAAATTCATTAAGAGATCTGTATGATATAGCTGAAATGACAAACCAGTAGCCAGGGTTTTATTGGGTGGGAGAACTCTGTATTAGCATTTTGGCTTTTCCTAACCTTATTTGATTAGTCAGCGTCCCTTTTCCTTGCCAGTATTATTATTTTTTGTATAGTGCACATGCAGCTTGACCCTTTTCCTGCGTAAAAACAGAATTTTTATGTTATATTTTATGGTGCTGTTTTCTGTCCCTGTCTTTAAAACCGAATATTGTCATCTGTAATTCTAAATATCTAATCAAGAAGTTTTTTTCATTATTTTGGGATGCCTAATATTTCCCCATGGCTAAGCATAATTACATATTTTAAAAACATTATTTACCATTCTACCAAAAAGGTTTTGTGTTGAATGGATGCAGACTTGACCCCAAAGAGGGTCAAATTAGGCTTGAAGGATATCGCTGGATCTTCTGTTTGGAACAACGGTGCAACAGTCTCATTCACTTTTACTCTGAGGAGCTACAGTGTTGCGTCATAATAGATTTCACACAGATCTGTCATCAGGAATTTCTCCGCAAACCAAATAGAAGTAAACTAGATAGTGATAGTTGTCATTTTGAATTATCATCAAAACCATTTGCCAGATAGCAAGCAAACGAACAAATAAGCACACAAAACATTGAGCTACACAATAAAAAGATGTTTTTCATTTTATTTGAAGGAGTCCTTCAGTACAGCTGTACATGCCTGTTATACTCACTACCTGCTGGACCAGCAACATCCACGTTTGTTGGGATGTCCAAATTTAGAAATGGGAGAGAGCAGCAGCATGCTGATTTGCAGTTTTCTGCCACCAGAAATTACATAGAACGTTCAGAATTTTTTAATACACACTGCCACAAAGTATATGTTAGGCTAGCGTCTTCAATAACTGTCTCCATGCCTGATCACCCTTCGTGTCTAGCAAATACAAAATTGCCCTAATTTAACCAACAGAAACCCTTTAGTTTGGCTCACCCACTTTATGCTTTAAGTTTGTAATTTAGCTTGGAGGAGAAAATGTAAGTTTGTCGCTAATTCTCCGTTAGGAGACTCATAGTTATACTGTTATTTACAGTGATGGATTATACAGGTTTTTTTTTAAGTTTAGCAAATATTCTGTCCTCAGTGGTGTTCTAGATTGTCCACAAAAAATGCTCATCCCATTTGCCTCATGCAGCAACCTGAATCAGTCACACTTGTGAAAAAGTGGTCTCTGTACACAACATCCACATAGTAGCCGGAGAATTACAGCAGTGTTTCTGAATTATAGATGGTAAACATGCAGATCAGACCTGGAGTTTGTAGTCGCAGTACAGTAAGCCTCTTTTTGCCTCCTACAGGGAAGTTTCACCTGACCTCCAAGATGGGGCGCATTGAGAAGAGTGTTGAAGCACACAAGGGAGCTGTTTTGGCAGGAAGATGGAACTATGACGGGACTGCTCTTATTACAGGTAAAAGTGACAGGGATGTACATATTTCATTTCCACTTAAGCCATGCTTGTTTAATAAGTCTTTTATAGATTTATTTTTTCAATTGAAAATTTTGTGAATAAAAAAAAAAATCTTTATATCCAAACCTGTTTCATCTGTTTATTTAATTTCTAAGCTGGAGAAGATGGACAAATCAAGATCTGGTCAAAAAGTGGGATGCTTCGCTCAACACTAGCCAGCCAGGGTAAGGTTAAGGACTCTTGCTCTAATTTACTGAACTGAAATTTACACTTTGCTGATTTCCAGCCAGCTTTGTGCCGTAAGAATGTGGGTGGTATGTGTTAATGAACTATGGTGAACTTCCCTCCATCTTACCAGCACCCAGTACTCCCTCCTTACATATGTACTTCTATCTATCTATCTATCTATCGATCTATCGATCTATCTATCTATCTCAAACTCAGATCACACTGTAAATGTAGGCAGTACTGATCAAATATAAACCAAGATCCTGTCACTGTATTGGCTATTTTTCTCCTAAAATGTCTCCAAAAACATGTTTCAGTGCACTGTTTGGCTATTGTGAGATAATTTGTCAACAGGATATAGGTGTCATTTTCCTGTATTGTAAAAGTGGAGGCTGAAAAAACTTAGATCAAATGGTATACTAAGCAGTGCTGATCAAATATGAAAAATGTGGTTACTGTGTTGCCTTATTCTTGCCTAAAATGTATTCAGAAGCTTACTGTTTAACTGTACTTTGAGATAGCTTGTTTCCAGCTGGCCGCCATAATGGTTCCTGTGTCAAAACAGCCAAGCTCGTATTAGGTCAACCTCCAGCGGGAGTGTTTATTGGTTGAGTGCAGGGCAATGCATTTTGGTGGTTGTAGGTTTTCTACCTCTTGAGCAAAAGCAAATGCCACAGTCCATTATCTGCATTTTCTCTGATGATATAATGCCAATTTCAAAAGTATTTGCATCTCTCTACTGCATAGACATATCAGTTTTATAACAACCATCTTTCCAGCAGTGAAATACTTCTTTAAGCCACATGCATGTGTCTAGTGCTTGTTTGAAATTTCTGTCCATAATTATAAATGGTAACTCAGCCATTTTTTAATATGAACACCCAAAAAATAAAGAAACCAGAGCACATGGATTTGTAATCCATGCATCTTCTGCTCTGTTTTGTTGCAATAATGGCTGCTGATGCTTATTTGTTTGCAACATTTGAAGACTAAATAGTAGGCACAAAATATGAGAAGTGATATACGTATATATATTTTGATTCACATCATTTGAATGTCAGTTTGAGAAGGAGCGGAAACAGTTTAAAGCAGGTCATATCCATAATAACTGCCAGCCAGCAGCGGAACCTATGTGAAGCCAGTTTCTGACCAGCCAGCTGCAGGCATTTTGTAAACACAACACAACACAACACAACACAACACAACACAACACAACACAACACAACACAACACAACACAACACAACACAACACACTGACAGCAATTACACCCTCTCCGTCTTTCCCTATTGCTTACACACAAACACGTAGATATAGCACTGATTGCTTTTGAACTTTCTGCCTCAAAGAGTGCCCCTTTGACAAAGAGATAAAGAGCAAGAAGCAGAGACCTGATCAAGAGGACCAGGCACACAGAACTTCACTTTCAGTTATGTATATCCTGCTCCTTTTCCTGGTGCTTTTACTCACAAGTTCACCTCCTCGTCTGGCTCCTGTTTGACACCGGATTCAGAATCATCCCTGTGGATGCAAGTCTGCTCTTACATGTTGTCCCAGATTGCAAAAAAATAGCCACACCTGAAATGGTTTTTTAATGTGTGGCTGTTGCATTCATCAGCATGCACCTCACATGTACGTGTGCCTGCACTGATGCACAAGCCACGTAATTTAAAATGACAATCAAAGAAGAAATGGCTTTTTTTCTCTCCTTGGCTGTGCAATTGTGTGAACGTGTGTGATGTATACAGGGGCTATTAGAATGTAATTGTGCCCAATTCAACAAAAAGTTACTTTTTAAAAAAAATTGAAACTGCCATAAAGTTTCAAAGCTTTATAAGAGCTGAGTTTTATTAAAAGTCATAAAAAGACTCCTAATAATTTTATTTCTCAATCCAGTCCAAAGCTTACTTATTAATTGATTCATCTTGCTGTTTTACTTATTAAATGTTTCTCCTCAGTCATGGACAGCGTTAAGACTGAGGGCAGATGAAAGTTTGCTTTGCGCTGACGGGCGCTATGGAAAACCTGGCAGCAGAACAGCAATTCAGCCCCAGTATTTAGGAAAATTTTTCCTGAGCTGGTTGTTTGGAGAATGAGCTGCCGGGCAGTGGGCTGCTCAGCAGACCTACAGATTTGTACAACACCTGGATATAGTAGCATTGCCACAGATGCACACCATCCTCCACATGGTACTCAGATCACTGCAGGTGTTGCTTCTCATCAGAGCCTACAACACACACACACACACACACACGCACACACATGCACACACACACACACACTACAGGAGCAGGCTGTTTTTCTTGGTTATTTTGATCCATTTTTAGAGAGAGAAAAAGATGTATGAAGAGGTGGAAGGAGAAGAGAGGAACTTGCCTCAACCCCTCTCATCGCCTTTGTCAGATTTAGATCATGTGACCAGTTGGCATTTGTGAGAAACCACATGCACCTGGAGTGGGGTTAGATGTCAAGCCCTCTCCCTGCCACACGCGTGCAGCCACAACCTGACTCACACACACACACACACACACGCGCACACACACATTTTCCTTCCCACGTGCACACATTTGTGCTCATGCTTTAGAGGTTAGACAGGTTTTCTCAGCTGGTGTGCCTTCAAGCTAAGTGCTGTTCCATAGGCTGAATGAGGTGAGATCTTTGAGGGAATATGATACCTTCTGAGAAAAGGAATTAGCGCTGCTCTGTCCTAGAGCTATTGTTCATATGCCAACTCCTCGCCTGTCAAAGGTAGAGGGAGAGTTTCATACACACACAATTTTAATTCACATCTCTAAAACATTACACACATAGGTAAAGTCCTTATTTGTGGAGGCCCTATCCATTGTTTTGGGCTGTAGATTAATACAAGATCTCATCTTCTGTTAATCTCTTTGTCTGCATCTCCCAGGGTCTCCTGTGTATTCTGTGGCCTGGGGTCCAGACTCAGACAGAATCCTCTACACATCAGGAAGACAGCTAGTCATCAAGCCTTTGCAACCCAGCGCCAAAGTCATACAGGTACACTGACTTTATTTGTTATGAAGTTAAAAACTATTTCAATATATTTAGTATGTCATGGTTTTGAAATAATACCTTGTAACTAACTATCTTAATGACTCAAAAGTTAGGATAATTAACCTAAAATCAATTAGAAAACTGTGAACACAAATCACATTGGGCATGCAATGTAGTTTTTTCTTAATAAATAGAATATATACAGTAAGTAAAATGGATCATTGAATTTACGACAATATACACACACTGCAAACTTTTATTTCTGTGGAGCAAGTAAAGAACTAGAATTACTGCCTCATGGTTGTAAACCTTCGACAATCAATAAAGTTGCTGTTTAGATTGATGTCTGCACAGATCTGCACTTATCCTAGATATTTGTGTCAGCGTGGAGCCATAAAAATCTGATAATGATATAAAATATTATGTATTGCTTTGATGGAAGGATGATGGATGAATACTATGGACACACCAAAACACTATTCACATGGGACTAGTATTACCTGAGAACCTCAAGTAATTTGTAATAGTTGCGGAGACTGTGTGTGATTTTAGTTCCTTACGAACGTGTCATGTCTGTAATTTTGATTATTTCACAACAAATTACCAACCATATTTAACAAAACACAGAGATCAAGTGATAATATTGATACTGTACAAATCAGCATCTTATGATTTGGGGTCAAATATTATTTTTTTTGTTTTGTCTGCCTCTTTTCTGCCTCTTTCTGCATTAGCAATTATAAATGAAAGTTCTGACAGCATTTTGGGTGCACGAGGCTCTTCTTGTTATACAGCATGGAAACCTTTTCACAGAAAGCCCAATTTTAAGTCCATCAGAAGAGCAAAATCTAGAATGATGATGAGATGGTTGACGTGACAATTTGTCGCAGAATCGGTTTTGTTTGTTTAAACCACACATTAAATTTAAAGGAGGTTAACACTGTATATCGCCTCTGCGTTTCTTTGTAGAGTTACAAATGACTGTGCACATCATATCCAGGGATTTATGTTAGTAACTTCACATAAAGTACAGACATTGTTTATTTTGTGCATATGTGCCACACAAAACACAGATGTGGGAGGTAATTTCTAAATGACATGAGGTCCCCTGGTAATACTAGTCCTGCACAAACAGGTCTCAAGTCATTAAACAGACAGTTTGGGCACCTATATAGTATCTGATGGGGAGTTTCTTTTGTCTTTGCATGATACTTTTTATCTTGTATATAGATTTTGCTTATAATTTGAGCTACCTAATGACCTGACATCACTGGGCCCTTTGCCTCTCCTCAGGTCTCCGAGGTTCATTGATTTGCATTGTTATATAAAGGCTAAATAAAAGGAGATGCAATAGATCTATATATCTTTGAGTGCTTCTGCATTAAGTGAGAGTGCAGCACTGAGGACCTTGCACACCAGTGAGTATTTTTCTTGTTCATGTATACATTTGTTTATTATTCTTCTTGAAGCTGAATAGCACCTGGGACCTTAGATAAACAACTGCGGGTTCAATGTGTGCCTTCTTAACCCTTTGCTCTCTCTCGGCTATGACCACACATGCAGGCAAAAGCACACACATCACATCCAGTGATGTGAGTTAAACCTGTGCGGGCTCAGTGTGAATGGGTGTGTTTTGAAGTGAGCAAGTAGGATTAAAAAAAAAATAGAAAATAGAGTGTAGGCATGTAGAGAGGACAGGCACATGCTAAGTTAAAGCTAGTGACACGGTTTTGGCTCTTTGTCACACAGTAACGCATAATGTGGAGATTAAACTCTCAGTTTGGCTGATATGAAACATTTCATAAATGTGCAAACTATGTGTAACAAGAATAAATGCCACTCCCTCTGGACCTTATCTTGCTCATGCTTTCTCTCTTTTTTGGAATATGGATAGCATTATCATGTTGTGTTGACAGAAATCGTCCTGTTCTGTGTGTCCCCCTCTGTCTCTCTCTAGTGGAAGGCTCATGATGGGGTTGTTCTGAAGGTGGACTGGAATTCAGTTAATGACCTCATACTGTCAGGTGGAGAAGACTGTAAATATAAGGTGGGCTCTGTTTTTATACTGCATTCACATGGAATTAAGCAGACGGTAGACGTCATGGAAAAAAAAAAAATAGTCTGACATAAAGGCAGGACGGTAAAACAAAACATGCATGATGATATGTTGCGAAGGTGATGTTTAATTTTTTTGGGTCAAAGAATGGAATTAAATCTATTAAATAAAAATGTATTTAGTATTTTATTCAATTATTCTAGTTAAATCAATAAATTGTCCACATTGCCCTTGTTTTCTCCTTGTGTGAAAGAGGCGCTATGTAACATCCAGTTGTAAATTCCGAAGACAGCAAAAAATTATAATATTTAAAATCTAAACGTCAGTGGTGTCTATGTTATCATTGCCAGTGTTGTCTGCCGGCCCCATCTGATTTTACCATCCTGGTCTCATCCACCAAAATAATGTATGGTTTGCCATCTACTGTCTCCCTGATTCCATGTGAAGGCAGCATTGTGCCCAGTTCAGACTGAAGATTTACGACAAGAAGAAAAGGTTTCTAGAATGTTGCACAAAAAAGTTGCAGCAGTGTAAATTGGCCGATCTCGGCTCAGATTGTTTTTTGATATTTTTGCTTTTTCATCTCTACTAAAAATGCAACTGTAGTACGTATCCCACTGTCACTATCCTCATTCATATTTGAAGATGCAATAAATTATATCCAGCTACAAAAAAGCCTGAAGTTATAATGAAAGTACAAAGACATTGCAAAGGAGATGATACACCATCTTATGAAGTCGCATTGGTGTAAACTTGCAGGGTTCAGAACAGACGGGCTTCATAAGTAGTCGCAAATTTTAACTCATCCTGTTGTGAATCTTTGGTCCGAGCTGGCTTTAGATGTCTTGTGGGTGTGTTGAAATGTTTTTTAACCTTTCAAACCATGTCCTTCCACAACAGGTATGGGACAGCTTTGGTCGTCTGCTTTACTCCTCATCGTCTCATGACTACCCGGTCACCTCTTTGTCCTGGGCTCCAGATGGAGAGGTGTTTGCCGTGGGCTCCTTCAACACCCTGCGGCTCTGTGACAAGACTGGAGTAAGAAAAACCCTTTTACTCTCCATCAATGCCTTTTTTTTAAATTGTTGTGTCCCCTCATGACCTTTCCAATAGAATGGAGGCTACTCTTTGAATATAATGGGATGTCAGGTAAAAGAGAAAAAAAGAACAAATAACAGGAGGAGGAACTGAAATACATGTTGCAGCAGTTTAGTACTTTGACATAAAGCTAACTGAAGGATATAGCTATTGAAATATTGTTCAATTGCTGAGATTTCAAATACATGACACTTCTCAGACCTCACACTCATTGGATTAATCATTTATTCAAAACACCAATATATCTCGGCATGTTCAGTCAGGCAGTCCATTCACTACCGGTGCAAGTACACTCTCAAGTGCTCTTGCATTAACAACGCAATTAGTCGTCTTCAGTCTCTTTTCACACGAGCGAGGACTGTGTAAATGATGATGGCAATCTTCTGCCCTTGTGTGACAAGGTAATGGTTTTTATTCTACCAAAGGTTTCACCATGTCATTTCAGTGATAGGTGTCTCCTCTCTGCTTGCAGTTCTGCTTGCCGGTTGATAAAATTATGCATACACCTTAAACTTTCCGAAACCTAACATATATAGCAAGCCCCTGTTTTGTGTAGAGCTGCACCTAACATTATTTTCATTATTGATTAATGTGCAGATTACTCACATGTTTTATCAATTCATTGTTTAGTCCATAAAATGTCAAAAAAAGTTTTAAAAAACCCAAAGTGATGCCTCTCTTTCTGTCCAACTAACAGAACATAACCCAAAGACTCATTTTGATCATAAATTACGAAGAAAAGCTGTCAACACTCACATTTAAGAAGCTGAAACCAGCAAATGTTTGACATTTTTGCTTGAATAATTACTGAAACGATTAATTGATTATCCAAATCGTCTGGAAATAATTTTCGACAAACCAATTAAAAGCTAATCGTTGCAGCTCTAGTTTTGCATACTTCATTTGTTTATTCTTATAGGACATTGATGCTCTGCAGTAAGCCAAGTCCCTCTTCCTGAAACATAAAGTATCTGTGGTCAGCTTTTCCAGAGCAGCGTGGTTTATATTGTGTGGCTCACTACAGGCCTTATGTGCTCTATACATAGTTCATTTCTGTAAACCACATTAGGCTGCATGCCACATGTTCTTGTTACCTGGTGCTGATGGTAACTGGAGTTGTAATGAGAGGGGAAATGAGAGAATGATGAATGGTAATTGTTGTTTTGTTATTGCTGAACATTTGGCCAGGAACAATACTACCAGTTCCCTGGTCTGCCCTTGTGGGAGGGGGGGGCTTCTTTGAGTTTTCGTGGAGATGTCAGTGTATTGCCATTTCAGACTTGTTGTAATGAAAACAAACAGCCAGGACTGTGTTTTTGTGTGCTGATCACCAGGCATTTCATGCTCCATTTTGATTTAATTAGGATCAAATGGCTTTTTTTTCTGGAGGACTAAAACAAATGGGCTGGAGAGAGGTCTGAGCCAACACATATGTCTTCTCCAGAGGGTTAAGGTGTGTGCTTTGGAGAGGTTACATTCATTTAATGTAGAGAATGAACATCCGGAGACTGGGGAAATCCCTCATCCTTTACAATTACTTTTGGTTTTCTGAACCAGGGATTTTACTAGTTTTGGGAAAAATTGCCAGATTATAGCTGTGAGCTGATGAAATTATTCACATTTTTATTTTTTTGTAAACATTTTTTTTAAGTTCCTTTAAAACTATAACAGAAAGAACTAAGTGCTCCTTTATTTTTTTTGTATTGACTTGATTCACCTTACATCCTCCCGTTATGGGTTTGTTTACATGGTTGGTTTATTCCATTGTTTCGTCAGCGCACCACTTGCTTTGCTGTGGTGTGTCTTGGTTAAGGCAGCGTGACGATGATGATAATTATGATGATTATGGTTCTGCCCAGCTCTAAGTGGAGGAAGGGAATGCTTCTCCTCCCTAAGCCCCTCAGAGTCAGTGTGTATTGTAGCCTGGTGTGGGAGGCTCACTCAAGAGGAGGATGGGGGGAATAGAGAAACTGAGAAAAAGAGATTCAGAAAAGGAAAAAAACCCTCAAAGGTCACTGAAAAATCTGAATTCTATGGATGAATTCACACATATACTCCTTGTGCATCAAGTTAGAGAAAGTTCAGTTTGCATGCATATACACTCCGTCACTGCTAAAATTACCGTAATCACATTGTGCATGTGAGTTTACACACCAACACAGAAGCCATAACCTCATTAGAGGGGCTTTACCTGTGTTGTCGCTGTGGGTTGTTTGCGGCGCAGCAAGGGTTAAGCAGCGCGAAGAGTCTTTTCAGTTACTAGCGTGACTAATGGGAAGGAGTTTCATTCTGTATCTGCTACAATGAAACCTTGCACTTTAACGTATTGCTGCTGGCTCAGCAGGATCAGCCCCACGCATTTAACCCCTTCACCTCCCGTCCAGCTCGCCTCTCCTCTCGTCCCAAACTCTCTCCTACTCTTTTCCCTTTTCTCCTCCACATTTTCTCCCTCCACGCACCACAGTGCAGTTGTAGTTTGTTACCCCCCTCATTATCACCATGTAGGAAAGGGGAGCGCATGCACAGACACACACACACACACACACACACACACACACACACACACACACAAAGTTTACATCGAGGCAAAAGTAAAGGAAAAGATTAGTGTCATAGTTATAGTGTAATGCAATGTTTGTTCTGTTTTTTTCCATAGAGCATCAACATTTAGGAGTTATTTAATACATAACTGAATTATTAATTCATAATTATTTTCATTATGATTTTGTTGAGTTTGGACTTCTTGTGTGTGGAGTGCATTTTCTCTTCCACAGGAGCTTTTAACAGGACACAAAACACAAAGAGGCTCACTGTCCCTTTTACAAGATTTGGGAGAGACAATAAGTCAGTGTCTGTCTGTGTGCCTGCCATAGTATATGCATGTGCCCACATGCCTATGTGTGTGTGTGTGTGTGCAACCATTGCCGTGCAAATGTGCCTGCGAGACAGCAGTCTATTTACGAGGCGCTGCAGCTGGTGTCTAGCGTCTGGACCCTGTCACGATCCCTGACACTGTCACTGGCTAACAAGTAGGACTCATTGTGCCAGGCGAGCACCCTCTTGCTTCTTTCACTCTGCCCCCCCTCCCCCTTCCTCCCCCTTCTCTGCCCTACGCTTGTTTTTTCTGTCTCCACTGTACACCCGGGCTCCCATACATAAATGTAATAACTGCTTGATTTTGCTTTTCTAATTCCTCTACATTATTGGACTTTTTTTCTCCTTTTTAAAGCTTTCATGATTAGAATTTGTGTTATCTTTGTAACTTAAGTTCTGCAGATGTTCTTTGGTCAGTGTTTCAGAAAGTTTAATGATAAATGAAGAGAACATTTTTCCTTTCTGACGGGATGGATAAACTGCAAGCCATTGTCTTAAGAGCTGAGTGTTTTGCTCAAGGTCACATAAGCAGGGCAGAATCTTGTAATCAAGGCCAGATTTCACATTTATTTCACCATCCTTCATTTTGGTTTGATGCTTATTTGGGACTTAGTGGGCATTCACGCCGAAAAGAGCCCTCCGTTAAAACAACACAGGCCATTGGATTGTGGCAAAAATTGAGCCTGACTCAGCTTTTTTGTCTGACGTCCTTGCGTCAGCTCATTCAAATAAATAAGTTACAAAAACAACAACAACAACAACAACAGTCACTTCCAGGAAGAAAACTGGCAACTGTTTTGAATTGCAGAGGTATGTGAAATCGGCAAACTCGATCATTTCTGTTGACATTTTGAGCTGTAAGTGTAACATTTTAGGATATATAGTTAAACACGATAGTCCGAATCTGCTTTTCTGCTGTGCTTTTTTTATGTAGTGTGGTTCATCAATGTACCGCTGTGGATGGGGCAGCAGTAAAACTTATTTTATCCACCTAAAAAATCAATATCATTTTTAAGTGCACACCATTCACCACTTTACCTTACAAAACAGAGGCAGTAGGTCAGCAACTCTGCTGTTCTGTGATGTAAAACTACTGTTTTTGTCAATGGACTCTGGTGGCTTCAGTTCCCCCTTGGACAGGGCCGTAATGTAGCGAAGACTTAAAGTGATGTTGGGTTTTTGTCTTTTTTTGGTGGGCCTTTTTAGGTGGCTAAAAATGAATCAGTTAAGGAAGCGTTTGGTCAACGCTGTTTGATTTTATGTACATGATGCAGGGTTTTTCTTCGTGGTAGTTATTGTAAATAAACACTGGGATTCGGTCTTTACACCAATATTTAAAAAAGCGTCTTAACTAGTCATCAACTAAAATGTCCATCATACATCTACGGCCTCTACATTTTGCTGAATGTTAATAGCAGTGGCTAGTCTTGTCGCTCACTAGCTAGGCTAGCTATGGATTCCATGTCCAAAAAGGAAAAAGTTGAAAAAAGGATAGTTATATGCACATCACGTAGGTGCAAGCCTTTTAAAAAACTTTCATGAGGGAAAAAAGGTAACATCTGCACACTTACTCCATGCCACACAAGTTTATTAAAGACAATGTTTCGATCCTGCTTGAATCTTCGTCAGGTCAAATCCAATTAATCCTTAATAGCCCACTGCAGAGAAGCCACCTTGTGGTAAAACATATTAATGAATGCTCATTTAGACCAATAAGAATTGTCGATAGGCTAATTTAAACTTAATAGTCCGTGTAACCTTCATTGAAAGGCTTAAAATATGTTTTGAGGCTCCAGACAGATTTTTTTTTTCTTTTTTGGCCAAAAATGGTTCTTTTGATAGTAATGGGTTGCCAGCCCCTTCTTTAGACCCAGGCCTCATTTAACTAAGCAATTGCTGCTCCCCTCCCTCACATGATCTGCTTTGACTCAGATCTAACTGAAACGTGGCTGAGCTTAGCCCTGGTACGATCCAGGTTCCTGTCACAGTCCTGCCGATTAGCCGGCATACATCTCCTTTATTCCACTCTCCTCTCTGCTCCTCTTATTTCTACTCCTCCATATGTAGGTTATACTTAACCACAGGCAACCTAGTTAAGATCATCACATGGTTTTAATGTTACTCACAGGCTGAGCTTTATTTCTGACTAGCACTCTTGATGTGTGTAATAACGAAAATGACACATACTTTTCCTTCTACAATACGATAACAGCTGTCACTATCACACAGTTTTGGGGGATGAGTAGTCTTAAATCATGCATCAAAGTTATAGCTCATAATGACAGTGTTGTTTTCAAAAGTAGGGTTTGTAGAAGTGTGAAACCACTAATATCTGTTTGTGGATACTGCCTGTTGCATACAATTGTCAAAAGACTCTCAATCATGATAATTAATGATTCATTGTCTCTAGTTGTGTTTTTCTGACAATTGTCTTTGAAAAAAACTGCTTCTTTACTTATCTGTCTATCCATCACAAGCACTAGTTTATTGGTCTAACAGCTACTCTATATGAGCTCCAGTGGTAGATTGAGCTTTTTTTTTCTCATCCTCTTTGTCTATGAGATACAGGCATGCTTTCCTTTGTAAAGTGTAAAGTATAAATCCCTCTTTTTGCTGCACATGCCTCCCTCCTCCCTATGTCAGGGCGTATTGGACTACCTCGTCCTTATCAGTGCTCCCCCTCTTGGCTCCCTTTCCCTTTTGCCTTTCCCGAGGCCCTCTTTACCTCCCTTTTTTTCTGGGTGAGTCCGGGGGGTCCCCTTAGGGTCTTTGTGAGCCTTGCTCAGCACTGCCACTCTGGGAATGGGTCCATGTCCAGCTGGAATCACCATCGCTCCTCTCCCTCTCTTTTTTTTCTCCTCTGTTCCCTCTTTAACGCACAACTTTATTCTCTATAGGACCTTTGTCTGCCGTCCTTTTAGCTGCCAACCATTATTTTCTCTCAGAGAGTCTATCATTCTTGACTATCCGTTGGTCTGCCAGTCTTCTTGTGGCCTTTTTTAAAATTCTTTTCTTAGCGTTAGACTGTCCTCCTCTGTGATATTCTGCTTTTTTCATAATTGCCAGACTTCCCTGTCTTCTCAATGAGTCCCACTAATAGTTTTCCACTCTCTGTCATTGGGTAGCATATACCTGAGGCTGTGCTGGCAGTCTGCTGCCAACCACTGGCCGGCCAACATCTGGAAGTTGCAGTTGCTGGAAGAGAATAAAACAGCCAAGAGCCCTGGTCCTGATCGTGAACCACTGTTAGTGGTGCATGAAAAGGCAAAATAAACCACTGTAGATTTATTAGACTGCAAAGCCTTTATCTGTTTTCATCACATGAGAAGTAGACATTAAGTAAAGTGTAATTCAGATGGAGAAAAATGTCACTGCAACATAAGGGAAAGGCAGAAGAAGTAGCAGGGACAGATATACACATGTAGATGAAAAGAGGAGGGTCACATAGGAGGGGAGATGATAAGTAAGTCAGAGTGAAATTATTGGCGTAAGTTTGACAAAGAAAGAGCATGTGCACATGAGAAAAGATGGTGACGGAGCATTTGAAAAAAAGACCAGTAAGTTTGAGAGCGTCTCAGAGAGAGAGAGAGAGAGAGAGAGAGAGAGCAAGAGCAAGAGCGAGGGAGCATTGTCAAACAAAGAGAGTCCTGAGTCAGCAGCAGAGCAGTTTTCTCCCCAGGCAACTGGGCAGGGCTAACCCCCCCACCCCCCCCCACCCTCTCTCTCTCTTTCTCTCTCTCCACTTGCTTTACCCCTCACTCCCTCCCCTTACAAATCTGTGCTTTTGCATGCTATTTCTTGCTCTCTGCACTCTTCCTTTCTGCTCCCTCGCTGTCATAAGCCTGGTCTGTCCAAACACTGCGAACTGGTAGAAAGAGACCACAAACTCTGAAAAGGGCAACTGGGGTCTATCTCACACTCCCTAGCACCCTTTCACCATCTTTTGTTTTCATAGGAATAATTTCACTGATTCCTTTTAATACATATTGATGAGGTTTCTAGGCCTGTTAAAGCAGCCTAGTTCAGAGTGTGTGAACAGCACGCCTGTGAAACACAGTGCTTACATGTTGACTTAATCTATCATCCCAAGCAGCTCATTAGTTCTCCTTTTCCTAAATGTGAGGATAATGGTTTCTCCTTTGTAGTCTAGGTCCTTTGTGCCGAACAGGCTTTGGTTTTCAGTGTTGCTGAACTTATTCTGGCACACTCTGTGGAACAGTGTATACCAAGGTCCTTCTTGCAGATGATTGACCCCAATTTTTTTTTTGTGCGAGTGCATGTATGTGTGTGTGTGCGAGCCGGTGCCTGTGCGCGTAAAGTGGGTTAGAGTAAAAGGCACTTGTTGACATGGTAATACTTTTACACCTCTCCAGAGTTCGGCTAAAGGCTTGCCTTGTTGGAAACCAAAAAGGAGGGGAGCATGAAAAAGAGCTGAGAAAAGAGAGCAGTTGGAGGGGTGGGGGGCGGGGTAGTGTGGAACCATCCAATATATCCTGTAAAGTTGGCCTAGGCTGTGAGGCTTGGAGGATTGGTCTCCATAAAAGACGGTGGTTTCTCTTTCCCTCAAGTCTCTCTCTCTCTCTCTCTCTCTCTCAGCTCTCGTCCCTCTCCCTTTTTTTTCTTTACTTCTCCACCCCTCCATCCTTCCCTCCCCCCACGGCTGGAGTAAGCGTATGACAGTGAGACAGTGCCCTGCCAGCCCCTCTGGCAGAGTCATCATTCTTAGCAGCACTAAATCACTACCTCCACTAGCTAGACAAACATGTCACACTCACGGAGAGAAAGAAGCAGAAAGAGGGGAAAGAGGGATAAAACGGTATAAGCAGTGAGGGTGATACTGAGGGAGCAAATAAAGGGCTTCGGCAGAGCACACAAATAAGCAGCGAATGTGTGTAACTGGGGTATCACTTCCAGCTTTACAGCCAACCTAGAGTTCATTAAGGGCTGTTACTGAGGAGTAGGGCTGGGCTGCAGGAAATGGACCAAGGTCCTGAAAAGGATGATTTGAAAAGGTTTGATTTTGGCTGCACCCTAGGGTAACCCCCCCACCCCCCTTCTGCTGGCTTCCACGCAGATCAGAACGGTGCTACGCTTTGACATTGACTAATTTATCAACTGGCTGCTTCATTTGGTGTAATTTGTTATATATGTTTGCCTCCGCAGAGAAGTAATGGACTTGTCATCACATATGCGCACGTGTGCACTTAGCTTAATGTGTGTGTTTGTACTGCTACCTGTGTTTGTGTAAGTTCTATGAAACCAGTATTCATGGGCCCGTGTGATTTAGAGAATACTAGCCAAGGTGAGCTGATGAATTGTAGACTAGCTGTTGTCAACAGGTATTACACAACCCTTGAAGAAATGAGGTGTGCTCGTCAGTGTCTTACAAAATTAACTCTTTTGGTCTATGGGGACCCCATAGAAAGTTTTTCCGGCTCATTGGCTAAATTTTTCAAGCCCTTCAATGTATGTTTAGGCCATAAAATGAACTAAGTGATCCAGTATATTGTAGACCCGCTGTCAGGGGTGCAGTTGGTCCATTGGAGGGTTAAAGGTCTCACGTGTTGTGTCGTTTGTACCATGCCAAAACACAGTCAAATACCCATATTACCTGTATGTGTGTGTGTGCACGCACACACGTGCGTGCAAGGGCACACAAGAGCATGTGTGCATAGTTGGTGCTAATAGAATTCTGCTGTCCAGCTCACAGCTGTGTACTGCTGATGAGTCCCAGGAGGCCCCAGCATGTGTCTATGGTTACTATGTTGAGGCTCCAGCATGAAACCATGTGTAGATCATTACTCTCTCTATTTCCCTCTTTCTCTCTCTCTCTCTCTCTCTCTCTCTCTCTCTCTTTCTTTCTCTCTCTCCCCCTCGTGCGCTATCTTCTAGTTTGTCCCCACCCCCTCACCACCCCCCCCCCTCTCTCTCTCTTCCCCCCTTTCGTTTCTCTTTGCACTGCCAAAGCTCCAACTTGTGCCACTCTGCACTCGTCCCAGGCCCAGCCTCTGTATCTCTTGAGCTGAGCCAAGTGGGTATTTCAATACAGAGATTTGCAAAGCTCCTCTCACTGGCCTATGTTTAGAAACAGGCTTATACGAATGCTATAGTTATTGTGTGGTGTTGCAGAGTCAGGGAAGATAAATGGTTTATTGTGCAGCAGGCAGAGAAAACAATAAGTGCTGGTAATTTCACTTATTTGGAACTTTAACAGCTGGAAATTTACATTTTGTTCTGTTACAGGTCAGTTTATATTGCACAGTACATCACACATTATGTTTTACACACACAGTTTCACATACACTTCCTCTGCAAAACAAAGACCTGCATAATACACATAAGTGTACTGTACCATGCAGGGACATTGTTGTTTAAGTTTTTGGATTGAATATTTTGATTATTGTTTGCCTCTGGTAGTGGTCTTAAAAACAAAGTTTAACAAATAATACAGGAATAGGTTGAATTTCTGTAATTATTGTTATGGCAACCTCTTAAATTCCTTTAAGGTCACTTATTGCTCTTTTTCTTATAAACTTCTAATTTTTATATATAGTTGCATTAAGACCTGAGGCATTTTTCTAGGGGGGTCCGGGGAGATTTATGTGTTGATTTTGTGTCTGTGTGTTATCCTCAGTGTGATCATAGAAGTTTACATTATGTGGTATCGTGGAACGTTTGAAAGCAGCTCTTTCATAGCCTGAGTCCTCATTCGGTTTGATCGTATGTAATGTGATACGAGGGGTTAAGCTTTATTGCAAAGCACAGCGGATTAGATGCGCCTCATTTTCCTCCCAAAGGGCATCTTGGTAATTACCTTAGCAATCTTGCCTGAAAAATGATTTATTTCTGCATGTGTGTGGGCAAATGTTTAAAAAATGGCAAAGAATACGATCTTGGTAATATTGCTGAAGGAAATTATCACGATATATTTGACCAAATGCCTCCACGTTGATTTTTGACAACAGAAAAAATTGCAAAATATTAACCTATGAGATTTTTGATAAATAATTACCAGTAATGTATGACAAAGTGGGTAAAGGCAAATAACACAAAAGCTAGAACAGTTTGGCAAGAAAAGACAACAATTTCGATATTACATTTTCCAAAATCTGAATGCCCAGGTGCAGTAAATTGATATCAAAGAACTAGTGGCAATGAAGACCGACTGTTGTGTCGCCTCACGCTGCCTGTTGCTCAGCCAAGAAGTTGCACCTAAACACACCTTTAAGACTATAGCTGACGGCCAACTAGCACGTATGTTTTGCACTTGTATGAGAAAAAATAACTCTCCACACCAGCAAGTGGTGGTAGTCTGTATTGGTCATCCAAAAAAGGAAACCGGAAGACCGACAGGATAGATTCAAGATGCTAATTAGCCAGTTAGTATATTAACAAAACAACCCATTGTTTTAAGAACATAGGATATTTGTGGGTGCGAGCCACAATAACACTAAAAAATCATGAATTATTTCTGTTAAAGAACTTAATGGATAAAAACAAAACAATCTTACCTATTATAACAAGTTTGTGTCAGTCTCACCCCCCTCTTGATTTAAGCCGTGTGTTTGCTTTCCTCACATCCGTTTCACTTCTTGTGCACCGAGTTGAACTGCCAGACAGAGTGATTTCATTCACTGACACTCCATCTCTGGCTCTGATTCAGCATGCTGAATCAACCGAAAAATAGCCATGAAGGGCTATCTAAAGTTGTGCGGAAAACTAAAGGTGACAGGCGCTCACCAACAGCCTGAAATTGACCACCGGCCAACTGTTGGCTTGGTGTGCCAGGGCCCATGGATGGTACCTGGTCGCAAACCAAGATATTGTCATGACCCACATATTAGAGAGACGTTACAGAGACATTCACCAGAGACTGTTGCTCCTTTAAGAAGCAGAGTTCAGAGTTGACAGAAGGGGATTCTGGGAGATGGAGTTTTTCAGGGCTTTGCTATTGTCTTCCTGCCGGTGGACTGTGAGCTTGTCCTGAGCATATGTTGTTGCTGTTTTGAAGTGAAAGTAAACAGACTCGACTCGAGGCAGTCTCTTTGTTTCGTCATTCTTGCACTCTCACAATATGATATATTGCTCAGCCCTCATCAGTGTTGCATAAACATATTTATTACTCACACAGAAAAGTAGAATTCATAGCATAGGTCATCAAATATAGAGCGAGGTGGCATTGCTTTCATACATTGTCGACAATTGAATAAAACTGTAACTCCATAACACATTCATTAACAGGTACTTTGGTTCATACATGTCCTTATCCTAATAGTCAACCACCATCGAGGTGTCACTGCAAGCTGACATTTAAGAGGCCTCCTAATCTGCTGAGAGACTGATGAACCCGAATCCAAAACCACCACCTCCACTCCTCAAAACAAACGGCCTTCTTTTTCTTTTTTGTGGTAGTGTTTTCATTCATGCACTTCCTGTATCTGTTTATGGCTAGACACGTAACTGTGTGAGACTAGTGTCCATTACATCAGACGTGTGTTGTGTTTATTATGTGCTGGGAGTTACACTCTGTACCTGCACTGCCAGGTCCCATCCTGCACACAGACACACTGGCAAACTGAGGCCAGCTGGCTTTGCAGAGAGTCTGCCATCTGCTCTGATTTATGTAAGACTGTTAACCTTGGACTAGGTTGGCTCCCACTAGTCCACTAGAGTAGAGAAGGTAGCCCTCCTTTGACAAACGTACGAGGTGTGCACAATAATATCGGCTTTAACAGAAGTGGGCGCTTTGCCAGCAGTATCTGTTATATAATTATGAAATAAACCAATAGTTTTACTGCCCCTAAGCTGAAGTGAGGTTAAAATATCTGGGATACAAGCGTTGCCATCTTGCGAGGGTGATGTCATTGAAAGCCCACATCTGCACAGTAGCGATATCCACAGTGGGGGAGTTCCCGCCAAAACACCCGCCCGACCAATCGTGAGCAGCTCCATTGAATGCGAGCGCACGGATTGGTTCTCACAGCTGTCAATCATGGCAGAAAAGCCCCCTTTTGTGTAATTTAATAACTCATTAAAACCAAACTTATCATAAAAACAAACACTTGAACAAACATGAGGGTGATGAGAATGACCCTCAGTGACAGAAACTATCCTTGGGAAAAATGTATCTGGCGTGTCTTTTGAGTTTTTAGTTTGGCCTATGACCATTTAAAAACATGGAGTGGCGGGCCTTAGGACCTGTACTGCAGTCAGACACCAGGGGGGATTGAGAATAGCCTCACTTTGGGGGAGCTGTCATGTCCTCCATCTTTATATACAGTCTATGGTGCCTATCTGTGCACTTGCATTCAATGGGGCTGCTTGCTATTTGTTGGACAGGTGTGCTGGAACTTCCCCAGCGCAAATATTGCTACAGACTCCGGCTCCGAATGACTATCCATATACCAGATATTTTAGCGTCACTAAAGCATAGTGGGGGTAAGTGGGATGTGTCTTCCATCTTTAAATATCTTTATATATCTATGATTGCTACCAGAAGCCTGCATATGAGATGGGAACATTGTTAAATTGTAGCATCCACTTACGTTGCTTTTTAAAATTATATTAACACGTGGTACCACTTCTACTTCTCCTATACTTTAGGTATTGAATTAATAAAATATTCATCAATAAAAATGGATAAAAAAAATCTTTTTATATTTCCTGCACATTAGACGCGTCACTGCAAGTGGAACCACTTTGCACATGTCAAATTATATTCTGATGAAATGCTTTGGTGAATGTAAATGCACATCTTCAGCACCAGTCGCTCTGTGTAGCCTCTATGTAAACGGTTAAATTGGAATCTATAATCAGAGTGATCTTAATCATATTTAAGAAATATTGTCCATGTAACTGCAGCAAATGTTTTTTACACTGAATATTCAAATGGCAGATGTTACACTATGAACTGTTGATTTGTTAATACTGTAATTTCATGTAACAACATGTAACTAAATCTAACAACTTATACTTTACAATCATGTTAAAACAGTTAAGACGTGAGGCATTTGATAGTAGGACAGATATCTGTAGATATGTAATGAAGAATTATCATTTCTACTTTATATTCTACTCTCTACAGTACTTTGAGTGTGCTACATGTGCATTGTGTTCATCTTTTTATACCATGGCTGAATAGTGTTACAGCTGCACAACAAGCAGGTTTTTAGCAGGGTCACAGCCTCAGGTTGACCCAGTAACTCTAATAGCTGGTACAGGTTTTTCCTAGATGCTTGCTTCAGTGTGACAATAGTGAGAAATGAAGGGCCAGAAAAGCAAGTCTGGAAATGTCATGCCCCCCCCCCCCCCTCTGATTAGCATGTTGTTGACTTGCTTTTAGGGGGGGGGCAGAGAGCGGTCATGGCAGGCATATTTAATGCTTGTGAAGTAATGGGGCTGAATCAGCAGATGTCTCCACTGGGAGCTATTAGTCCAGACATGTGTCATTAACCCTTTCCTTGGCCCGAGCTCCACCCCTGCCCAACCCCACTCCCCTCAGCCTGGGGCATGAACACCAGAGCACTGTTTCAGGTAGCGCAGAGAGGGAGAAAGGGGTAAACCAATGGCACAGATACACACATTTGATTTCTCTTTTGACTTCATTTCTAATACTTTCCCTGCGCCCCCCTCAGTCTGTGTCGTTTTCTCTGTGTTTTTGCTTGTCCTGTGTGTGACATTTCAGTTAGTGTTTCATATACCTGGCAAGTTGATTTAAATGAAGAGTGTTTGATAGAGAGGGTAAAGATTATGTTCCACAAAAAATTTTATGTAATGAATACTCACGCTCTGTAGGCTTTAATGGTGCATCTCGGCAGTTATGATAGATTCTAAAAATTTACACGGTCGCCAACGTATCCACAAAATGTCCATAGAAACTTGTCAGACCACTCCAGCAGCAAATCCACATCTTTGTTATGCAGACACATGTGCAGTGTGTTCCAGACACTAATATTTTGTCCAAAATATGTCCAAATACACATTTTTGTTGTTAGTGACTTAAGTTGCTTGTGACAACCAGAGAAAGCTATAAGTAGCTATAAGTAAGGGTTTCCCCTTTATTGGTGGAAAAAGAAAAAGCACAAAGTGTGAGAGAGAAGTGCATCTACAGGTACAACCACAGTATAAACAGGGGAAAGACATCAAAGGACATCAAGAAAAACAAAGTGATAAACCACAACAACAGAAAAAAGAAAGGAAAAAATATAAAATAATAGTCCAAATAATTCTAATAATATTATCTTGCAAAAGCTGTTAAATTTGGGAAAATTTGTCTAATATGGCTCCCATATTTATGTGTGTGATTGCGTGTGTGCAAAGGGAAAAAACAATGGAAATAATAAAAAAAAAAGTGCAAAAATAACACCAATATTTGTAATAATTATATAATAATAATAATAAATTAAAAAATAATAATGATATGTATAGTAATAAAACAATCACATATTTTGAAAAAATTAAAATAAAATAGCTGGGTGGTAATAGAATGGGAGGAGTACTTTTAGGAGCGCTAAAACTTTTGACTTTCAACAGCCACCCTTCAAGCATACAGGGAATGAGTATTTCATAATAAAAAGAGGGATGGAGTATCATGTTATCTTTGGGATGATATTTTTAAAGAAGGCAAGAAACTAGTGAAAAAGGTTGCAAGGTAGAATTAGTTTTACCTTCGGGTAGAGGAGTACATAGAGACAGAGAAGCAGAGGGTGCTTTTCTGGATAATGTCTTTTTGGGGTTCTCAAAATCAGAATGTCCTCGCCATTGAGCTAACTTTTTTTTAGAAATGTAACCTTTTTGCAGGCCTCCCCATGTTGGCTATGGCTGCAGGGCAACAATAGAGAGAAGGGGCAGGCCCACAACACCTGCCAGTCTTAATGGTAAACATATGTTGAGAAATGCAGAGAGAAAGAGAGCAGGCGAAAGGGAGAGGGAAAGCGCTAGCACACTCCTTAAAGAAGCTCTAAAGAGGCTGTTTGTTCGTAGATTGCCTGTGTTTTTGGGTGCGTGCACGCATGTGTGTGTGTCTGTGCGAATGTGCCGTTGGCTGCAGAACTGTCAGCATGCCTGTGTGGGCCTATGTCAGGTTGCATGTTGCAAGCCAGGGTCTGTGGATCATCACTTAGGTCTGCCCTCTGAAGCAAGAAGAGATCCAGATATTAACACCTCCAGCTGAATGTGGTGAGGATGGTAGATGGTAAAGCAGCGTTATCAAATTATTCTTCGCATCGCTACAGCAATACCAATCATTTTACCAGTTCAGCACTCCAGGGTTTGTCACCTACATACAACTGACTGCTCAAAGTGATCATCACGAGTGTTAGACTACCCAGCTTGGTCTCGTGCCATTTCTTTGACATGAGTACATGTGGGCGTCTGTGTTTCTGTCTAACATGTACAGCCATGCACTGCTGCTATAAGTACATAGTCTGTGTGTATTAGCTCATTGTGCGTTTGAGGGGTCTTCCCCTCTCTTCCACAGAGCTCAGCTGAGAACTACACGTCATGCCACCTTCTTTTTGGCCTCAGTGACTAGAGAGTGGACTCCAGCGAGATGAAGGCCACCTTCCACGGCCCCTCCCCTAAATCTTCGTTTTGGCCTTTATAGACTCTTTCTGCATGTCTGCGTGCTCTTTCATCTGCATTCATCTTGAATGTCATTTGTCCAGTAGCATTCTCAGTATCCAGCAAAGTAATACTACTACTACTACTACTAATAATAATAATAATAATAATTATTATTATTATTATTACTTTATTTATATAGTACCTTTCAAAATAGAGTTTACAAAGTGCTTTGACAAACAAAAGCAGAAGTGGGACACATAGAAGGAAATACTACAACAGAAAGCCAAGCAGTCCTACTGAACACAAGCGAGACGAAACTAGAGTTAGGATAAAATTAAAACTAGAGGGCAAATAATGCAAGACGCAGGATGCAAAATGTCAATATAAAATAATACAAACAAATAGACTAAAAGCAACAAATGCAATAAAACCCCAAATAAAGGGAATAAAGACACAACATAGGTAAGATAAATAAAACTAAAGAAAAAGACAACATCATATAAAAGCAAGTCTATAAAAATGGGTTTTAAGAAGGGATTAAAAAAGACGTAACTGATTCTGTGAGCATTATCTCCTCAGGCAGGTTGTGCCAAAGCTGAGGGGTCCTGATGGCAAAGCTACAGTCACCTTTAGTTTTAAGCCTCAACTTCTGAACAGCCAGAAGGGCCCCACCTGAGGATCTATGGGTATGAACTGGCTCATATGGGGTCAACATTTGTGTTATGTACAGTAGCTTGGGGCCACCTCTTTTGGCTACAATAAAACCAGTCGCCAAATCCACTGCCACTTTATCTTGCAGGAATTGAATGATGCAGCAACATGCCCAAGGAACTGGATGAAATTTTCATAGTAGCAGCTGATTTTAATCAACCAACTCATCCTTCAACTCCAAAGATGTAGCAGGATCAAGGACAAAAGTAATTTCGTTTTTTAAACTTGGTTTAAAAAATAAATCTACCTTCTACCTTCTATAGGCTTATTCAATCCCCTACATTCAAGGAGGTAAATTGAAGTTCAGGGGACATCGGAAAAAGTTAAAGTTTCACTCCTTTTCAGTTTGATATATTTACATTGGCTAACAGAAAAAAAACAAGATAATGAATAACATAAAAATATGTGCATATACCATGAACATATATATGGGGTTGTTTGTGTTATATATAATACGAACAACCCTGTGACATATACCAACCCACCCCACAAAAAACACTTCCTGAGGAGCCCTATTAAGAGTCTAACTATGGAACAATGCTGGTCCACACCAGCCGTCGTCATAGGGAGGAACAGCATGCCTGACAACCAGAGCGAATCTCCTCCTTAAGCATAGGTTTTCACAAACAAACCAAAGTTTTGTAGAATCGAGCTTAATGTACTGTGCTAGAGAAAAAATGATTCAGTCAGTCCAATTCTAAAAGTGGAAATGGATAGTAAACTAGTGCTGTTTGTTCATGTTCATGATAAATACAAAGGAGCATACTTATCGTTACCAAGGCGACGTGCTTCTCCAAGGATGATATTGAGCCAGCATCATGTCTCACTTACCTGCAGTCTTTCGGTTGCAGTCACCCAGTTCCTCCGTAAACTTCTCTGCTGTCGATGCAGTCTCAAAAATGTGGTGTTTTCTTTTATAGGTAACCAGGAGTTTAGCTGGATGAATCCCATAGGGCAGGTCTGGTGGGGAGAGGGAAGCCAGGTCTTTCTTTACTTGGTCAAAGATCTTTCTTTGCTTAAGGAGCTCAGCAGAAACATTGGGGGAAACATGGTTGTATAGGAGTGGGGTTCCCCTTTATTCTGGCAGTCCTCATTACTGGAGTCTTATCAGCGTAGTTCAGGAACTTCCATTATCACCACCTAGGGTCCTGGTGCTGACTGTACTTCAGCCTCATGACTGTGCTTATCCTGCGTGCTCTCTCAATTAGCGGCGGCCCTGGAAGTTACCTGCTCCAAGCACCTCAGGTAGCCTCTTCTCCAAAAATGAACACGAATCAGTCCCTTCCTTCCCCACCGGGAGGCCTACCAGACGGAGGTTAGAGTGGCAGCTGCGGTTTTCTAAGTTGTCAACTTTAGAGAGAAGCTCCTTAATGGCCCCCTTAATGGCCTTAATGGCTAGCAGAGTTTTCAGCTAGCAGAGTCACAATGTTGTCTCGATTGGTGCTTATTCTTTCTTTAGCATCCATGATTCGCGCTGTGACCGCTCTTAATTCACCTTGTACTCCTTGTATTGCGTTCAGAAGCCTCTCATATCTCGACACAGAAAGTCCTCTTTCATTGTTTCAAAAGTCATCAGGATTTGGTTTGGGCTATTAGCCACACTAGCACGTTTCGCTTCTTCACAAGTTTGCTGTGATGAGTCCAAACTTACTGGTGATCTAAACTTCACCAGTAAGAAGAGCCGGAATAAATAAAAAAAAAGGTTGATCAAGTTGGGACAGATGCAGAGATTTTGTATTTGAATGCTGCTCTGGAAAAGGTTTTTGTATCCCAGGTTTCTGCTCTGCTGGCCCACTCTGTCCATCTCAGGATAACTATAGGAATCCCCCTGTGTCCCATAGTCAGACACTGGCTGACAACTCTGACAAGCCTGAGGATTTTCACCTCTTTTACACACATGCACACACACCTTTAAAACAGACATTGGACACTCACAAGAGGGAGAAAAAACCCACATTTATTTCTCCCTGTCTACACACATAAAATTACTCTGTTTTGGTGCTCTCCTATTTTCTTCCATTGTTAAAATTACTGCATTTTACACTGTCTTCATCTCATCTAAACATTCTCTTTAACACTTTAACATACACAAAACACAGATAAATGTGTGCACAAGTACTGCATACACACAAAGAAAAGCCCTCCTGTCCCAAACACACACACACACACACACACATTCTCACTTGCTGGCTGGCTCTGTAAGGAGTCAAATGGCTCAATGTGTTAAAAGCATTAAGTAAGCATGGATCCAGCAGTGCTCCTCGGGCTGATATCATATGTCCTGCTTCATTACAGTCTGGTGTATACATTCAGCTGCATCTCTGACCCTCTGTCTATCTATCCCTCTCTCCTACATCCCTCCCTTCTTCTTTCCCCCCGGGGTGCTTTAACATTGAGCGGCCCATCTCAAGATGTTAGCTGAAGAATAAATGTGATCTCTCAGGTTTGGAAAAGAGGAAAAAAGCACACATAGAGAATATATTTATATAAAGAAAAGCAGGTTAATTCCTGTTGCAGTATTTATAAGTGAGGAAGCTGCAGAAATCAAAGGGAGATGAGAGGGGGGAGAGGTTAAGTAGCAATTTATTCAGCTTTCACAAACTTTCTCTCTTGTCCACATGGCTGTACAGGCACCTATTTTGGGTCCTGATATGACATTAACTGCTGGGAGGGTGCTGACCAAAGCCAGCTGAGCGGTGTGTATTTGAGGCAGACGGACAGACGAGGAAGAGAGAGAGAGAGATCCAAGCAGCGGGGCCTGTAACCTGTAGGCTGCCGACTGTTACCTCACATCTCACATCCTGCAGCTGCATGTGTTCAAGGCAGCGAACACACTGAGGCCTTTTTACTTCAAACTTCACCGCAGCACTTGGCGTGCTGCACTACACTTGATTCTCCATCGCAGGCAGTGCTAGGTTAACATTAGCACTTTTCTCCCTTTGTAAGCAGTTCACAGTGTGAATGCATGTATTTGTGTGGAAGATCACAACCAGCTCCGATCAGGCAGCCACTTGCATTAAGAGCAAGATTGAGGTCAAAGGGCTGGGCAGGGTTCCCATTGTCACGAAGGACCTGGAAAAGTCATGGAATTTCCCAATTATATTTTCCAGGCCTAAAGAAGACATTGAAATTGTAAAAGTCATTGAAAGTTCATCATGGGAAAATCATGGGAATGTGCTGTGTGTCATAAATTAAATCAGTGAATTTATTTTCTGTAGCTGATGATGCAACAAATCTTTAATGTGCATCAACGTGTGACAATGTTTTGGTTGTTTCTGTTTATTTGTTCATCACAAAAGTTACTCCATTTTCTCCCTGCGTTCCGTGTCTCCCTTCGTGTATGCCCACTAGGCATGTCAAATCATTTTTTTAAGCACTTTTGGCTTACAAAACAACTTTAAATGGCTGAATCTTCATCTGTTGCTTTATTTTACTGGCAATTTTCAAAAACCCACAGGCCCACAGGTTTGGAAGGCATGTAAAGTTTTGGTGATTGTTTTTTTATGGCAGGAGATGGGGATGAGAGAGTGGGGATGACATGCAGCAAAGGGCTGCGTGTCAGTTTTTTGTTGTGATACTACACATAAAACTTGAGGGACAGGAGTTTGGGAAGGCAGAAAAAGTACTGGAAGCAGAGAAAAAATGAAGGGATTACATAGAGAAAAAGTATACCTCAAGGAAAGAAAAGAGAGGACTACTTTTCTTTGATATTGTAAAGGAAGGTATATCTCTCAGTTGTGTCTTCCACCATCACCGACAGTCCCCCTCCTCCTCCCTGGAGCTCTACATCTTTGAAAACCTTTTCTCATATAAAAAAGAAGGGAGAGGTCTTGTTAATCAGCTTTTGGCTTCAGTTTGGGGGCTCGTATATAAACCCTCCCGTTCCCTCCCCGTACCCCTACCCCCCATGCATGTAATAGATGAGGATAGCAGAGTGTATGTTTACGAGCGTGAGTGCTGGACTTGGCAGGACCGAGCGCTACCTCAGTGTCTCACAGTTCATCACAGCTCAATGACTGACTGACTGGGCCCCTGTCTTTCTAGTGGAGTTTACATTATGTGCATACACACTCACTCATACCGGACTCCTGACTCTTGCTGCTTCTCCTCTCTTAACTACTCATTTTTACTAGTTCCTAAGCTGCCTGCCTCACGTAATTGTTTTACATAGTAGATAAATATC
Organism: Plectropomus leopardus; assembly: GCF_008729295.1. Classification (NCBI taxonomy): domain Eukaryota; kingdom Metazoa; phylum Chordata; class Actinopteri; order Perciformes; family Serranidae; genus Plectropomus; species Plectropomus leopardus. The sequence continues at coordinate 20,441,225 of NC_056467.1, forward strand.
ATTAGCCAATAACCATATTGTTTTCTCTCTCTCATCTCTTTCTGTCTCCCCTTGTCCCCTCCTTGCAGTGGTCCTATGCGTTGGAAAAGCCCAACACAGGCAGTGTGTTCAGCTTGGCCTGGTCTGCAGACGGCACCCAACTGGCTGGGGCCTGTGGCAACGGGCATGTCATCTTTGCCCATGTGGTGGAGCAGCACTGGGAGTGGAAGAACTTTGTGATCACCCTTACCAAGAGGAGAACCATGCAGGTAGAAAGAGAGCCATGTGCATGTTTATGATTTAAAGGTATACTATGCAGGATTGTTGGTTGCTGTTTGGAATCATGCCCTCAGAAGTTAAAGCCAACCCCAGATTCACTCTTGTTTCACCACATACTGTATATTTGTGTTTATCAATGCTTTGTGTCTTGGATGCCTGCCGTTTACAGCCTGGCACCTGCTAGCTACCTTTTTTATGAAGCCCCAGCCTCACCTCAGTGGTGTGGGGGTACACACCCATAAACCTCCCGAACACAGAAAGTAAGAAGAAAATAAGATAATGGAGACAGAGGACAGAGGGCAGACATGCTGCAGGAAAATACACCACCACCCACTGAGCATGGGTCATAAGTGATGAATGAGAGGGACTACTTCTGTATGAGTCACACATTTTTTTTAGGAAAATCATGCATAGCATATCTTTTACCTTGAAGAGAGTTAGCCAAGTCCAGGGACTCAGTCACTAATGGCATGTTAAGTTTTGTTTTATTTGATGGAACAGAAGAAGTGATAAAAGACAGTTACATGCATATGCAAAAGAATCATGCTGTTAGCCCCTCTTGTTTCATAGTCTATCAAAAGAGTTATTGTTTTATAAGATAAAGATATCTTTAAAGGAACAGTGCGCAGGATTTAGTTGCATCTTGCAGTAAGGTTTGCAGATTGCAACCAGCTGAAATTTCCCCTGGTGCCAAGAGTGAGCACCGATCGTTCAGGATGTTTTTATCGGGAGCTTAATTATCTGCAGAGGTCTCTTCCTCTCTAAAACAAATGGACCAGTTAATCAAATCAGGTAAAACATTGAATAAAGCAGTTTCATGTTACAAATCAATGTCCTCACAGATGGACCACCTGCACCTGCAAATGTGTGCCGACCTTTTTTCTCTGATGATTTAAGATGGCTATGACACGTTATGTCTATGTCCTCGCCAAAGCAGCCTTGGGTTTGATTCTACTCTGTCCTTTGCTGCATGCCATCCCCTTCCTCTCCCCCTTTCACACTGAAGCTGTCCTATCTAATAAAGGTAAAAAATAATCTAATAAAAAAACACTCAGTAAAGCAGTTTCAAGTTAAAAATCAGTGATTTGCTAATTCTGTTTGGCTCATTGCAGAGGGGCTGCTAACTACAGTAACCAACACAAAAACTCAAAAAACGTGAATGGCCATATATTTAAGTAGGACCCTCCCTGCAGTGACAATGACCAGCCTGTCTAGCTGCCTCTCCCGCTCCACCATTCTCTACTGTTTAAACTCATGCTAACCACAAGGTAGCGTTTACATGCGGTTAACACACCCAAATGTACACACATACACACACACACACACACACACACACACACACGTATACTTTCAGACAGGAATACACACTCACACCTACAAAAACAAGGTCATGCACACGCATGTGTGCCGGCACATGTGCACTCATTTGACATAGACATCTTTACCGAGTGCAGTTTGTGTAAACCAAACAAAGTTGGGTCATCAGCCATTTATTTTCAGCCTTGCAGGCACTTTTCTGCCTCCTACCCCCCCTCCTCCTCTCAGTCCTTTTTAAAAAGTGCACATCTGCCAGTGGTTTGTGAATCAGCCAGCTAAATTTACCACCTTGCGGTCAAATGTTTTTTATTCCTGGTTGTGTTGCATGTAAATTTGGCTTGCTGCAGGGAGCAGAGGAGGAAGATTTGTAAAGCTGTAAAAATAACCCCACCTTTCACCTGGTGCTGGAAAAGGCCCTTTCATTCATTCAAAGAGAGAGCTGGAGGGAAGTATTTATCTATGCAGGTGAAAAAATGAGTACCAACTGCCGCACACACACACACACTTTAAACAGTAAAAACTGCTTCCTCCAAACACAGTTGCCCTACACATACTTGAACATACCGTAGACGGTTTCCTGTGTATATTAAGAATAAATCCACTCCAATGTGTACATGATTGTGTTCAGCCCTCTGTTAGTGAAGCCAGTGTCCCCCTTTGTTGTTTGCATGTTTGAATGTAAAGTTTGTTCAGTTATATAAAGTCTATGCCTTCACTGTCACTTCCGATAGACTTCATTTCTGCTCTTGTTATTTTTTTCCATTTAATTAATCTTTTTGCCCCCTCCTCCCCCTCCTTATTCTCAGGTGAGGAATGTGTTGAACGATGCAGTGGACGTACTGGAGTTTCGAGACCGAGTTATCAAAACCTCTCTGGCATACAGTCACCTTGTAGTTGCCACATCACTTCAGTGTTACGTCTACAAGTTAGTAGCTCACCCCTCCTTTGCTTGTCTCTTGAGGATCTCTCATCCCCTTTTAGCACTTGTCTAAAAGTTATTATCTTATGAATGATAAATTTTCTGTTGCATTAAAGTTTTGTGCATCACATGCTCATCTTTTACTTCTGTTGACCAAATCCTGAGGATAATCTGCATATCCAACTGAAACATAGCAAGACTCCAAGCCGTGCAGCTAGAAAATCCAATATGTGTAGCTAAAATTTAGTCAAAAATTGGGGGGAAAAAAAGAAAAAGGCTAAACTAAGGAGTGCTGGTGGTTAAAAAAAATAAATCAGCATCTTTCTATACTAATATTATTGCTGGGCTAGTGTTATTAGATGATCTCTGTGTGTGTTTTAAAATATTGTAAGTTCATTTCAGGTGTTATTTTACTTTTAGAGATTATGGACATGGCAAGATTTAGAACACAGACTGCCTCTACACTTGTTACAAATAATGTTTTTGTCCCCTTTGCAAATGGGTCAGAAGTCTTCCTGCTTGAAGTCAGTTTAAACTTGCTTCTATACACATTGTTTTGTTTATTAGAGGTCATCAAATAAGGTTAACTAAACTCAATCATCACGTTAAATCCTAAGTGAAGTAAATGAATCAAAACCTGATTCAGTGTTCTTGTTTCGCTCAAGCGCTGGCAAGGCCCCAGAGGAGGGGTGGTCGGCAACCTCCTTAGCTGCTATAACTATGTGTTTAATTCTTTTTTGGCAAGTTAGTTGCTAGATTTACTCGACCGACATGGCTTTTTACTCGCCCCAGGCAATGGTGTAATCCTTATTGTTTACCCCTTACTTAGCAAAAAGCCTAAAGTCTGTGCTGAGGCATTTTTTTTCACTGTATTTTTATAATGATCATTTGTGCCAGTTGTGGTATATCACTGTAGTCTTCATGCTGTATCTGTATAATATATGTTCTCCAGTTTTGTTCATATTCCCTTATTTTGTTGTCTTTCATAACTTTTCCTCTGGGTCTTGTATCTGTGTGGTCTTCTCCCCTCTGCATTTATGTCAGACGTAGCACTTTATTATTCGATGTCTGGTTTTTCACATGTTTTGCTGTGTGTGTTTGTGCCAGTTCGAGAAACTGGAACACTCCCCTCATCTTTGACCTGAAGGAGGGAACAGTGAGCCTCATCCTGCAGGCAGAGAAGTGAGTCTTTTTATTCCAGGAGCAGTGCAACAACAGGGAGAACAGGCAGGCTGTTGGATCATCTATCAGCTTCATTGCTCCGCACTGACCACTCATCAAGCAGCAAACCAAGCGCACGCGCACGCGCACGCACACACACACACACACACACACACACACACACACACACACACACACACACACACAGGGTCTGTGCTCTAGATTAGAGAGCCCTGTGATACAATAAGTCTGAGAGTGAAACCACTGGGGGAAATTAGATTAATATGGAGTAGCTCTTGTGCAATACTCCAGTGCAGTGTCCGTGACACTCAGCGTGGAGCTAAATAGATTACTAGCCATTCTGAAATCACAGTGTAGTTAGATGAGTTTTGCTGAGTAAGTTAGTGCTCAGTTAATGTGCATTACATGTCTAAATTACCCGCTTGTGTCAGTTGATTAACTGTTATAGACTCTTCATTCTTTTACTCTTTAGCATCTATCATATCTCCTTGGTCCCCTGCTTGCAGCTTCATAAGGAAAAGCCTAGTACGCACGTACATGGGTATTTTGAAAACAGGATTTCTCCCTCCTTCATTCTCAAAAAATCCCATGCACACAGCACAAATTTCCTTCCAAATGAAAATGCAAAAACACAACTGAAGTGCTGTCTTGAAGGCTATCTGGAGCAGTGACCCCCACAGCACATTCTGATGCCTCAGTTCCACAATATAGTGGAAGAGTAACTGTGTGTAAACATGTAAAAGGTCATGTTAGTAAGGTTAGAATCTGCACTATTTTGGTCATGTGTGCCATTGCATGAAATTTTGCCACATTTGTGACGCCTCAGAAAAGAGATTAAGTTTTCCTTTACTACACATCAGCACTGGAAAAGGTTTCTGAAATTCTTTTACAAATGGTCCAATTTAACTGACCTAAAACACAGTTTGTGTGTGGACAGAAGGCCAAAACGCACAGAAAAAGCTATATTTTTAAATATACCCATGTACATGTGGACTAGGCATACTCAACCACATATACAATCATATTTAGTCATTGAGTCAATAAGATCTGGACTCTCATTTTTAATGACACTGACATTTCATTCAGCAACATAAAAGAAAAATAACTTGTTAACAATATTTACAGTAAAAGTTGTATTGTTATTTACAAGTACAAGTGAAAATCAGGCTGTACAACAACAGTTCGTACCTTCTGCAACACATCAAGCAATTTCAAAAAGCCAGCAAGCGAACTAGCAAAAAAAAAACCCAAAAAACAGGACAGACAAACAACAACAGCAACTTAAGCAAAAGCAGCAAAAACAGAACCCCCAAAAAATAGACAAACAAAAAAACAAATCTATAAATGAGAATTGAAATTAAGAAAAGGAAATAAATTGGAGGGTTAGTCTTACAGATTATAAACTTGCTATTTTACTGTTGCAAGTGGATAGATGTGCATGAATCTAACTGCATGCTTTATCCAAGTATATCTATTCCATCTATAATCTTAGGGACATGGTTGCCAAGAGGGGGGACCATACTGAGTTATATTCATCTACTGAGCCAATATTCATATATTTTTTTTCAACTTCAGCTATTTTCAACAGTGCATCAGTCCAGTGTTGCTTCTTTATTTACAAAAAATCTGTACATTTAGTTAATCAGTACATTATTAACAGCACACTTAATCCGCTCTCATCTACTGTATCCTTACATCTCTCCCACCCAGACATTTCCTGCTTGTAGACGGAGCAGGCTTGTATACGTTCTCCTATGAGGGCCGATTGATATCCTCACCCAAGTTCCCTGGTATGAGAGCTGACATCCTAAATGCCCAGGGCGTCTCGCTTAGTAACGATACCATTGCCATTCGAGACAAGAGTGATGAAAAAGGTGAGGGGACTACTGTTACAACTATGATTATATAAGTTGGATGGACAGTGCTTTTACTATGTTCACTTTTCCTTTCTCCTCACCAGTCATCCTTCTCTTTGACGCCCTGAGCGGGAAAGCCCTCAGCGATGGCAAACCCTTGACTCATAAGGTGGGTAATCCTTTGCCCTTAGATAGACCTTATGTGTTTCATCAACAAGGAAGTGCTCCGATCCCGTTGTCTTGTCTTTTAACCCTTTGAAACCTGAGAAAATTAGTTTGTTTCCTTTTGTAAACATGGGGAAAAAACGGCAATGAGCAACTTGAAAAGAAATGTCCCATAAATTTCAAATAATTAGTAACACTTGACAAGGAAATTACCTAAAAATTAGTTTTTAGACAGTTATCTAAAAAAACAAAAAAAAACATCCACAGAACAATTTTTTTATAATGATTTTATATTTAAAATTATATTACAGAAAAAAACATCTAAAATGTATAAAATAAACAGATTTCTTTATCATTTTCTTGTTTGTTGTTTTTAGCTTTTTATATTGTATTCATTTATTAGTTATTTATTTACGCACACTTATTTTGGGTAATTTTCTTTTAATATTTTTACTAATGTCCTGCAAAATTGTTGGCCATGTCTTGTTAAGTTGTTTTTTGTCTGTTTTGTCTGTTCTGTCATGTTTTTCAAAGAAATCAAACCACTTTGCTCAGGTTTCAAAGGGTTAACTTCCTGTCTACCCCAGAAGTGGGATTGTGTCACATTATGTAAGATACGTCTGCTGCTTGTAATTAACTTGCACCTACATTTGAACAAATATCTGACCTGTTTTGTACCTTAACACACAGCATGAAGGACTGACAGAGCTGAAAAAAAGAAAGAACAATAGTTAGAACGATATGTCTTCATGCCCAACGGAGACTCATTTGGTTAGTTATACTTTTATACACAGCCCACTTATCTATGACATTTGACAAGCGTTTTGTTTAGCATCAGGTATGTTTCTTCATTTTCTCCCCGCGTTTTGTCTCTCCCTTCATGTATGTCAGCTTGATGAAATTATGTGTGAAGAGAGCTTGAATCTGATTTGTTTGGTAAATGTAGGGAAACTCTGGCAAGGAAAGTAATGTATTATGGGTCCTTAAAAAGATCATGAAAAAATTTTGGAATATCATCTGTGAAAATGTTTGTGAACGTTGTTATGTAATACATAGTTAGGTAAAATATGCGTTTAAATCAAACGGTAACCTCCAAGGCTAAAAAATGAAGCCAACATAGAAGTGGGAGGCTAGCTCCAAAACAGTGTAAATCCCCAAAGACCCCCATGTTAAAATGCCCGACTTTACAGCAGAAATAAAACTGTGTACAGCCTGGTACAACAAATGGTTTTGGTCTCTGAAGGTAATTTCAACATTCATGACAACTGTGGGAGAGTGAATTTTAAGATATCTCATTTGTTTTTGTTTTTTGAGGCCCAAAGTTACGCATAGTTAAGGACAGACCAACTTTAAGTGGCAGGCTGTCTGCAAGTCGTCGCTACAGTCTGTGAGTCAGAGCCACTCACTCCTTCACAGCTCCAACCTCTCGTCCAAATATGGTCACTTCTGACTCCAAAAAACCAAGATGGCGACGATTAAAATGCCGAACTTCAGGCTTCAAAACCACAGTCCACAAATATATGGGAGATATCATGGTAGCTACGTCTTTGTGAAAAATGCAAGAAATGTTAATAACCTGCATCACTGAACTGATAAGTCAGCATCAGAGTGCTTGATAAAGTTAACCTTAGAAACAGCTACTGCAACACACAGTTAAGGCCAATCATAATTTTGGTGTTCCCAAATGTATAGTTGACTGTGTGGTCTGATCAGGACTCTGACTTTTTGGTATTACTGTAGCCAACAAGAACATTTTCCCCTTTGTACTATTATACTTAAGCTAAACCCAACCTACATGGCAAGATTGACACTGCTTATTTTCCATGTCCTCTATGTGAATCAACTGGCGAGGATGCTGACGTTTTGCAAGCTAGTGCTTTGCACTGATGATTCAACAGGCGCTGTTTCTTCTAATTAGACCTAGCTGAGGGGAAAAGTGTTTTCAAAGGGGGTGTTTGTGCTAAAAAAAATAAAGTAATCCATATCCAGAAAGGAGAGAGACAATAAAGACACAGGAAGAGATTGGGGGAAGGGCTTTGGAGTCAGACTAAGAAGGAAAGAGACAAAAAGAAGAAAAGAATAGAAGGAAAAGGAGTGGAGGTAGCAGTAGTTACTGTTTGTCAGCATGGCTTTGTCTGCCAGTACTCCACAGCTCCAAGACTCTGCACCGAAGCCAGCTGGCTCTGGCCAAACACACACACGCACACACACACACACGCACACACACACACACACACACACACATACACATTCACTCACACACACGTTCAGACACACATACGTTCAGACACACATACCCCCTGGATGTCTCTCTATCTCTCTCTCATATACACACACACTTGGCAAGGCTGTGGGTCACGGTACAAACCGCTCTCCCCTTTTTCCTTTCTTTTCCCGATCTTTTGTCGTCCCACCATCATTCACTCAGCTGCTCCCTCTTACCTTTGTGCTTGTGTGTGCCATTATTCATCTGTAGCTGGAGGTGGTGGAGATAGCTCTGGACCAGTGTGGCCCATCCACCGAGAGGAAGATCGCACTGATTGACAAGAACCGTGACCTTTATTTGACCTCCGTACGTCATCTTGGGCGAGAACCCAAAATCTGTAAAATTGGTGAGACGGGGAGGAGGGAACTCACTTGGCAAGAAATGTAGTGACTCTCTTTGTGTAGCTAACATTAGATGAACATGATGTTTGTATGTTCGCTCTGTCCTGCAGGAAGCATGGTTCACAGTATGGCATGGAATGATGCTGCTAACATCCTGTGTGGAATCCAAGACAACCAGTTCACAGTGTGGTACTACCCGAGTGCTGTCTTCACTGACAAGGAACTCCTGCCAAAAACACAGTCCATAAAGGATGGCAGGTAGACACGTGCAGCCCTTTTATCTCGCTTATATCCTGGCATTTTATTATAAACTACTGATACCATTCACTAGAGAAGAAAGTACGTAAAATAAGAACTAAGAATAGAGAGAAGCAGCTTCTTTGCACCTTCCAGCTCACTCCCCAAGGTGCAACACATAGCGCTTTAGGCACTCTTTTTTGCCAGCAGCTGTCAGACTGTACAATGCTTCCTGCCTGAAAGTCTTCAGTTTGAGCCAGTACAAGAGGCACTAAGGCAGAGTGCCTGCACTGTCTATACAGGCAGTCTTGGATTACTTTTGCATGTCTCTGCACAGTTCTGTTTTATTTATGCTTTATGTTTTGCCCCTCTCAATGGTTTATGGCTTGCTGTTGTTAATTTTTACACTTCCAATGCTGAATCATACTTTTTCCAGCATTGTACATTTGCTTGTAATATGATCGAGTTTTGCAATTGCAGGTTGCTTCAGTTCACTCAGCATCAATTTGGGCTACTATTTATTTATTTATTTTTTCTTTTACTGTTTTGGTGTTCCAGCAGCCAGATTCTGTCATGGGAGTCAATAAAAGTTTGTTTTTATGCAATGTGCAAATAGGGGAACACCAAATACCAAGTGGCAAGAGCTAATAAATATATGCAAAGGCTCCACTTTTACGAATGTGTCTAGGTTTTTAGGGTATCTGTGATTGGAGGCAGGTTGGACCGAGTACAGTGTAAATTACAAAGTCAGTATGTTATATCATCAGTTTAGCAAAATTATTTATATGGTTGGATGCCACAAATTGCTCTTTGTCTCAGAAATCTTAACAAATGCACACATACGGAAACTGGAAAAAACTGACGTTCAATAAGTTTATTGTTGTATTCTTAAGTAGCACAATCCATCATCCTCTACGTGATAAAATTGTTTACGTGTACTGTTATAACATATAGGGTACCACAGTCTTGAAAATCTGGAAGAGTCATGGAATTTCACAATCTCATATTCCAGGCCTGGAAAAGTGATGGAATAATAATTTTAAAAAATGTATATGTTCTAACTCAGGTGGTTGTGTGTGTGTGTGTGTGTGTGTGTATGCATGCGTGCATGGGTGTGTTTGCCCCCCATCAAAGTGAGTTCAGCCGTGCACCCCACATTCTGAGCTATGTTGGCACCAAGGTGACGCTACGCCAAGGGGACGGGTCACTTGTGTACAGCAGTGTACCACCATACCCAGCCCTCCTGCACGAATACAGCACCTCCGCACGCTGGGAGGATGCACTGCGCCTCTGCCGCTTCGCCAAGGTGAGATATCAAGATATCTCTATTGATGTGTATTTGTGCCAGTGAATAAATTGTCAGGCTGCTATGACATCACTCTTACATCTGATCTTGAAGTTATATCTGACGTATATCTGACGTATTTCTTTAGATGTTAGATTTATAGTAATAATGACTATTAAGGACACAGAAAAAGGTCCATAGCATTCCATATAAAAGCAGACAATAGTCTATTTACAAAAATACAATAGATATATTAGATGCGATTAAAAAGAAACAACAGAAAATACACATTACTAAATTTTTCAAGTTCATAAAAAAGAAGTTCAATAAACTGCACCCACACACAAACTGGAATGCCAGCAGCTCCACAGTCTGGATAAAAACAGGACAGAGCTCAGCTCAGGGTTGGTCAAGGTCTGATTAATACAAGTTTTTGAGACAGAAAGCCTGCACAGGAGCGAGAGAAAAAACAATACAGATTAGTATTTTATGTGGAAATATTTTATCGTTACATCAATGCCAAGTATTGATATTTTATTATATAAATAAAGTTACAAATACAAAATAAATGTTTGCTAGACTATTAGAGTAATAAAATCAAATGTCCACTAGATACATTCAGCTGCAATGAAAAATGATTTGAATAGAACAAACGGACTGAAAATCTGTCTGATTAGATAAAAAACAGATGTTCCTTAATTAGCTGTCTGATTAGATAAAAAACAGATGTTCCTTAATTAGCTGTTACAAAAAATAAATAAATCGCAATATATCACTATATATGTTATTGCAATACTCAGTATATTGCAAAACATTTAAAATCGCAATAATATTGCATCTTGACCTAAGTACTGTGATAATATTTTATCAGGGGGCCTCTGGTTGTTTGATTACCATACAAAACCACAGTGTGCATTATTTGATAACATTAAGTATGATTTTTTTCTGTTTTGCATTTGCATTTATGTAATTGACGTCAACATAGTGTGACATATTCCGCAGTCAAGGGCCCTGGCACAGTCCAGGTTGCTGTGGTGTGTGTCACAGGCATGCATGCATATATGTATGACAGAGAGCGAGACAGAGTCTAAAATGAGAAGGTAGTAGACAGGTTTATGGGACCAGACCAGCAGGCTTTAATTAGCCCTCAATTAGCCTGGTGACACCATTTACCGGATTTATCCCCCATAGACCTCACTCATAAATACACTCTACACTATATGCATGTGTAAACTCTCCATATGTATACACAGACAAATGCATGCTAAATGCAGTGTTGGACTGTGTCTCTGCTTGGCCGATGATGCAATAACCACAACCCTGGAGAAATGGACGGCTAGCAGCAAGAGGAGGGGTGGGACAGAAGGGATGGAGGGAGAGGCACTGGTTTTAAGAGTTTTTTTTTTTCTTTGACCCCTCCCCCCTCTACTTCTGGTAAGAGTTTGGTGGCAGCACGGCTTTTCCCAGAATCACAGTCATTGTCAGTAAGCCCTGACCTGATAGGAGTTGATACATGTAATAGTTTACAGGCATACAAACAAACAGGCCTACGTTACATACAGTAGATAGCTTTTATTATCAATAATACAGGCACACCAGTAAGTCTCACAAAGGAGATTTGTGATTTGTGTTGTCAGCTTTTAGTATCAAGTTTACGACCTCAAATAGTGGCTTACAGTGTTACTTGTTTTCAGGAATGGTTTGTGATTAGAGCTGTTTGTCTTAGTGATGGACAATGATTAAAGGGGAAATTACAGAGTGGTGACTCCAAAGTGAAGTTTACTCAACTCTTGGCCAATTTCGGTTAAGGCCTCAGTTTAATTGATGCAGCTGCATGAAATAAACTGGTGACACATTTGTTTACATGCATTGATGTTGTGTACAGCAAATGTCTGTGTTTATGTTTGTTTGTGGTGTGTTATGCATGTTTTAATGGTTTGGAGCATGGCTACAGTGAGGCCGGCCAGGATATGAGTAGTATGTAATGGGCACTATAAAGACACCATCATATCCTTTTCTTTGTGCCCACATAACTACTTTGAATCGTTGTGCTTTGGTATATTCCTAATCACAGCTAGCTAGAACTGACTTTGCATTTAGAAAGAATCATGTAGGTCAAGTTCAAATAAAAGTTACACATGTTCAGATAATATTAAGAGTGCACAAAAGCGTGATTATCTCTATATCATTGTGTCAGATGGTGAAATATTATCATTTTAAGACACTCTGTGCCTTTGCTCTCTACATTTATAGGACCAGTCTTTGTGGGCTTGTCTTGCTGGCATGGCGATGGCAAACCGGGAGCTGACCACAGCAGAAATGGCTTACGCTGCCATTGGAGAGGTAACAGCATTAGTTTTTGGCTAATTCAGTCGAACATGCAATTTTGTGCCATCTCTTCAGTGATTTTGACAGAAATCAAAGAGACCAATTAAAATGTTGTTTTTTTTTACTGATCCAGATTGGCTTTTTTGAGCTATATTATGCCTGATCTGATCCTTTCTTTTACATCAGCTGTCACACAGGTGTTTTTACCATGCAGAGGTTTCATTCACAACAATGCAGAGTGCAGCCATTCTGAACCCTACAACTTACTGTCTCTCCTCCACTCCACTCCCCGCTTGCCTTGAAACACGGCAGACCATAAATGACAGCAAAACACAGTGTTTTTTTATGGTATTTACTGAAATTATGAAAAATAGTTGCAGTGCAGTGTGAGTATGTCTTGTGCGTTACTGTCAGCTCTGGCACATGGTATTGCACCGCAGGTGGAGGAGAGACAGACAGCAGTGTGTCACACACAACACACCACTGTAAGTGCAATAAAAGCCCAACAAGTGAAAAGACAATAGGCTAATGAATTAATTTTATCTGTGCAAATGATTTACAAATTACAAAAATATCACTCAACGGAATACAGCTCATTCAGGTAACAAAGGCTGCACTGAAGCAACAAACACAGGCAACCAAAAAGATTTAAGAAAGGATTTGTTTTTGGTTTTTTTTGTTTGTTTTTTTAAATAAATTAATATCAAACAACATTAAGGAATGCCTTAGATGCAGGTTTTTTTTCTTAATGCATTGCAGAGCTGTTCAGTTGTAATGCATGTACTTGGATTGATTCTGATTGAACTTCAAAACTTCTTAAAGTGAGTATCTTGCAGCTGTATTATCCAGGAAAATAGAGACATCAGATGAGGATTCAGTATCAGCAGATACTCAAAATTAAGTGATACAGATCAAAATGGGGGGCGTCTAAACTTGATCGGGACATTAATCCTTTCCCTGTCTTCCTGTCTCATCTCATTTCAGTTACCTAGGGTGCAGTACATCAACTTTATAAAGGAGCAGCCATCTAAGGAGTCGTCTTTGGCCCACATGCTGATGTTCAGCGGTCAGGTCCAGGAGGCTGAGGCCACTCTGTTACAAGCTGGTCTCATCTACCAAGCCATACAAGTCAACATTGACCTTTTCAACTGGGAGAGGTACAACTTGATGTTTGTTTGAATGTTTGTACAAAGGTACAGCTGGAAGGAGAGGGACAATATAAGTCGTCAGGCTCGTAAGGCATTTGCTCAAAATTAGGTGTAAGAGAGGGTAGGGATGCATTGATTTGATACTTATATTGGATATCAAGCAGATACTGAACCAAAAAGGTGTTTGGATATAAGTAATAATGGAGATCAATTAAATTCTTTGTTAATGCATCATTACACATTACACTCTTACTACTCCATCATTTATCAACAGAGCGTAGACCGCATTTTGTTCTCATGGTATACAGTATTGCTCTATTCTGGAATTTGGATTTATGTTTTGACCAATGTCAAAACATAAACAGAAATTTACACTTAAATTACAATTCCTGTAGATTTTAAGTTTTTTTTAACAAGTTGCTGATGCACAATTTATTATTCTAAAAATATACTATGCAGGATCACTCATGACCCACAAGCAGTGTGTGGTAGTGTATTTGACTCTGTCCTCTGCCTGTATTTTCTTGTTTTCCTCTTATTTTCTGTGCTCGGGACATTTATGGGCATGTACTCCCTAAGTGCTCAGGTGAGGTCAAGGCTTTATAAAAAAGGTAGTGACCAGGTGCCAGACTGGAAGCAGCTGGCACCCCAGAGACACAGCACCAAAATATTGAAAATGTAGCAAGGGGAAACACCAGACAAGAGTGACTCAGGGGCTGGCTTTTACTTAACCTGGCGAGCGTGTTTACAAACAGTAACAATCCTGCATAGTATACCTTTAATAAGAAATAACAATTCAGTAAGTGTGTAACTGTGTTGGTTATTTATTTGTTATATTGTGTTTTACAAAGTTAGGAAAGCAATGTTTAAGTCAAGACTGCACATTAAAGAATGATCCCAGGCACTTCCACATGGTGAGGCATACAGCTTATTAATAATACACTGGTATGGGATCAGTGTTGGTAACGTCAGATACCTGAAGCCCAGTTGTCAGTACTGACAAAGTCAGACCAGTGCATCATTTGTTAGGACGATTGATGTTTTCGTAGGATGAATGTGTATCTGCATCTTTTCATCTTGTGTCCAGGGCCCTGGAGCTGGCAGTCAAACACAAGACCCACGTGGACACCGTGCTGGCGTATAGAGGAAAGTTTCTACAGAAATTTGGCAGAAAGGAAACCAATAAGAGATTCCTGCAGTATGCTGAAGGGGTAAGTTGGGATAGCACTGCACTGCATTAATTGATTTAGGTGGCAACTTTAAGGGAAGCCTTTTTAGCAGTGGAGGGTGTCTTGTTTTAAATGTTTCCCAAGGGTTATTAGCTTTTTACACTCCGCTTATACACTCTGACTGCCTTCAGTTGACAGAAGTTAATTCTGAGAGGATAAAAGCTTCAATATCACCTTGGCTTATTCTCTGTTGAACCAAAAAACATAAAAGAGAAGCCGAGAAGTTGTTGCTGTCCATGTCCGGAGCTGTTTAAGCTTGGAGGCGCATTAGTGGGATGCCTTAGTCTGCTCAGGAGGGGGAAAGCATTAAATGGACATTTAGGGTTTTTTAGAGTAGCATTTTTATTTTAGGGGTACTTATCAATAGTTAGTGTATTACGTACAGTGGAGGTCAGTTTGCACCAACCCCAGTTTGGAGAAGCAGGCAGAGTCAGGCATGGAAGTTAAGCAATGTTCTTCTGTCGATGGAGTCAGCAACAGAACATATTTTAGCTACATAAAGAAAGTCCCACCTAAAAGAAAATCAATAATGTCTGCTACATTTAGAGTATTTTCACAGCTTTACCTCTCCATTAGACAGCCCGTTCTGACGGGGAAGATATTGTGATCAGTTAGCCATCCATGGTTTCATCAAAGCCACCAGACTCCACCGACAAAAACAGTCATTTAGGCTTGCTGAACAAGGGAGCTGCTTGTTCAATTCAACCTCAATCAGTTAGGTATTAGTGTTAATGTCTGACTTTGGTGAATCCAAAGTTACCCCTTTAAACGCCAAAGTCACACAATATCACAAACAAAATAACTGATGGAGGCAGCAGCTGAGCAACAGCTTTTGTGATCAGTGATGTTAAAGGACTCTTTTTCTCAATGATGTCTGGCTTTGTAGAGAGCGCTATAAGGGTGTCATTTTCCTAATTGTGGGACCTTTCTTAAGATGCCTTAAATACATTTTATTGCTGCCCTCTGTCCACAGCAATATGTTGCTTATATTCCATGTCAGACTCCAGGCTGATTCTCCAAATTGGGGGCATGCCGACCGACATGAACTGCATGTTATATACTGTCCATGGATAAGTACCCCCTACAACCCCACTTCAAAAAATCTGAACTGTCCCTTTAAAACACACCACACTTTCAGGTGTACAGTGTGAGCCCCGCCTTCTCTAGTAATGTGGTTAATTTAGCTGCTCTACATCATCATCCCATACTATCCAAAGCAACACACAGTATTGTATCTAGTTTAATCTCATCTTGTCTTTCTGTCTCTCCGCCAGGTTGAGGTGGACTGGGAGAAAATCCAGGCGAAGATAGAGATGGAGTTGTCTAAAGAGAGAGAGAAAGCTGCTACTGCCTCTGTGAGGAGCAGCATGGCCTCTCGACGTTAATGTTCAGGGGACCTTTCTCTAAAACATCCTCTCTGCATGAAACAATTTACATGTGCTTTTGACATTTGGCGAATATTAACAATAATAGCTCTGCGTAGCAATTGAACAGTAATGGCTCGGCATCAGAGTACTAAAAAAGTCTGTACTTGACGTTAAATGTCTACCATTAGTAACAAGTACATTAACTTCAAGTACAAAAAAAAGAGAATATTTGGAGCTGTGAAGATTAGTGAAGAATATGACTGTAACACTACAATCTTACGTCCGTTGGTGTGTAGTGTTAAACATTAGCATTACTTTATACATGGCATTATGTTACTGTGGGTGTATGATTTGAATTCATTATTTGAAATATCTATATCTTATATCGGTTTCAAAGCAACAACACCATGATGGCCTTTCTGTCATATCAGCTTCACTGTGGTTTCAGCGCATCAAGTTCAGAGTTGATTATCTTTTTCATTTGTCAAAATTAACTTGACATGCTCAGTCATGCACAAATATATTGCTGTATGGTTTCTCAGTGAAGTTTGTCTCTTTGTCTTTGTTTGGATAGATATTTTTACAGTTTATATTTTCAAAACTTTGCCTTCTGTAAACATTGTAAAGAATGTCACTTAATAAAACTGATGGAAATACTGTATATATTCAACTAAAATATCTTCTTGCCTCTCTTTCTCTATTTTTCCTTCAATGTCTTGACGCTTTACTGGTTTCATACAAACATCATAGAGTATCTTTGACATGTTTTTTCAGCTTTGCACATGCACCCAGGAGGTATTTCTGGGTTCATGTGTGTTTTAGAGTCCAATATATCTACAGTGTGTGCTGCTCTTTGAGTTATTCTTGTATTTCCTTTTCTGCTGAGGTGTGAAACCAACTGCTTGCCGTGCAGCTCCACCCCCCGGTTGGCAGAGGGCCAGTGCGTCAGCGGACCATTATAGCCTATCCATCTCCTCTAGTGGCCCAGGAGGGACGAGTGAGGGAGAAGATCTGTCTCAAAAAACAACTGCTAGACCGTATCACGCTGATGTGGACAGACACGGTAGAAATCGATCGGCATAATCCCCGAAACTGAGTGGCCACAGATGAAACATCAGAGAAAACGGTAGATGCAGGAAAATCTATCAATGGGTCCATTCTCTCTCTTGCTGATGCTTTTTTTTTTCTCTCAGCACTTTTAGCCGCTTTCAGCCTAAGTCTCTCTCTGACTCACTGTCTTTCTTGTATTTTACTCCCTCTATCCGCTTTTCTTCCTAAGCTGGCTCACTGTGTGATAAACCATATTCATCCAGACCAAGCTCCATAAATTTATGAAATGACTTATCAGCGGGTAGTAGGCATGCGTTGTAATTATACTTTTACTATACGATGCATACTGTACCCAAACTCACTAATGCAACTGTATATTAGTAATTAAAAAATACTTCATTTGACAGTTTATTATTCTGTGTGGGTATTCTCAGCCAATTCTACACTTGTTGCAAAATATATTGAGCCTTATCTGTAGGGCTGAGAATTGTTTAAAAAAAATACAACAGCAGTACCAATACCATTACCCTGCAAGTTATACCGATACCACTAGAGTACTTTGTTTTATACTTTTTATTTTCTACTTCACTCAGTGCCCTTCATATCAATAGAAGCATTCAGTTGCATAAAATGCCACCAGACACCACAGGTGTGTATTATAGCTATACGCATTGGTGGCATCTTGGCATACTGAACTGCTGCTTCACCAAATACACTGTGCTTTTTGGGACAATCAGACGTCATTTAAAACAATCTTTAGACTTAGTCAGTGGAAACTAATGAACAATAAACTGGCTATGTAAAATTAAAAAAAAAATTACACAGCACAAAATACCAAATAAATACAGTACTTTCATAAACCACAAAGCTTTATATTAATATCTAATGACTTGCAAGCTCTCATATATTCGATTGATGGCCAAACAATGCAGCTCCCCTAAAAATAAACTTCCCGGATATAATGTAGAATTTATGAGGAGGTTAGTGCTCATTGATTTCACCTTTATAGTTACTCGTTCTTTGGTCCAGTGAGCACTAGAATAACTGGATCAGTGGTGCATATTCTAATGCTGAGCGTGTGTACTCTGTATTTGTCCCTGTATAATGTGGATTTGAGGAAAAGAAAACCATCTATATCACTGTTTTCCTCTCCCCTGCCAGTGGATGTCCCAGCTGTGCGCTATCTGATTAAAGTTTCATGCTGGGAACGGTAGGAGGCTGGTTATGCTCACTGCTCCCAAACCTACTGTTACATCGTTGATAGAGGTGCTGCATCACAATGAACTGCACACCTCTTACAGTTTGAGCAGCACTCATCCATGGCTTCATGCATCTTAGGGTCACATACTCCACCTCATCTACCCATCAGTGGGTTATAAGCATAGATTTAATGCTTTTAAGTGCAAACTCCACCCACCCGCAGACATCCCTCAGGAAAGGAAAGCCATCAGTGTTCACTATTGGTTTGACCATCATGGTCCGGCAGTATTGGATTACACAAGCCACCACAATCACACTCAGACTTTTAGTGTCTAGAGCATTAGGGGAGCTCAAGGTCTCTAATTGTATAGTCTAGTTTTGTGGATACAGAAGCTTTAGCAGCGATGTCTTCCATATTTAAATAGCCATAACATTTGACAGAAATTTAAGTTTTACTTAATGTAGCAGAGCTTCTCGCCTAAATCAGTTGAGTCGATTTAAAAAAGGTTGAGTTCCCTCTGTGCTTTACACCTGCTAATGCATAAGCAATGGATAAATAGAGCTGCACAGTTTATATATTAACAAGGCCTTCCCTTTCAGAACAGGTAAAGAAATTAGTACATTTGTTGGCTATGGATAGAGAAATATGTTTCATGTAATTGAGGTTAGAGAGAATCAATTCACTTTTTTTAAAATAATGGATCAAGATTGAGAATTAATCGATAATATGTCCAGTATGTAGGATTTAGGGGGGTATATTGGTAGATATGAAATATAATAGTATGTATGTTTTTTAGTGTCTAATCACTTGAAAATAAGAACAGTTGTGTTTGTGTTATCTTAGAATGAGCTGTTTATATCTGCATGGGAAGCAAGTCCTTGTCCGCAGAGATATTGCAGTCATGTTTATACAGTATCCCAAAACGGACAAACTATATCTGCCCGTCTGCATTTTTGCCACCATTAGTAGCCCATCTGTAACAAGAGTCTCAGAGAAACCGTTTTTTTTTTTTTTTAAATGTGAAACTGCCCTATTCAGTGTTTTTACCAGTTTAAATCACCAGGTTTGTTTGTTTTGCAGAGGAGCTGACCTCTGTGGATAATTCGGCTCCTGGTGAAAACCTCCTGAACATCTGGATCTTAAGATATCAGAGAAAAAAGGTGAGCACACATTAGCAGGTGCTGGACTAACAGCTCGTCTCCAACATGCCAAACAGCCTAGGAGAAACACAGATTATAAACATTTACTGCTTGAAGTGTTTTCACTGGTTTTAATCACCTTGTCCATTTGTATTGGCTAGGGAAAGATCTCTGCAGATAATTCGGCTCCTGGTATAAACCTCCCAAACAATGAACACTGAAGGAATTCTAACTGGGAGAAGTTTCAGCTGGTTGCAATCTGTAACGATCTCTGCTAGATGCCACTAAATCTTCCGTATTATTAGTTTACATCAGTTTTAAACAAAGTTGATTAAAAAAGAATCTCAGCTTAAATGTGGATATTTGCGGGTTTCCTCAGCTGTATGCTAAATAACAATATGTTTCTGACTGTTGGTCAGACAAAAGAAGTAATTTAAAGATGTTATCTTCATTTCTGGGAACCTATGTTGGACAGTTTCACAATTCTGTGCAACTTTACAGACCACTGATTAATCCATAAATTGTAATAATGATTGTCAAGGTATTCGATAATGACATTTTCTTTGTAATCAACTTGTCTCCTTCTGCTTTGGAGTTGGACTAATATTGTGCTTCCAGTCTGCTAGAGAGAGGATATGGCAACACTCCTGGTCAAAGTAAAGTGACAATGACAAATTTTAATATTATAACATAATGAGGCATTTTAATGGACTGTTAATGGCAAGCACACCTTTAGCTTTAATCCAGGTAAACAGGCCATTAAGCCTGATGTAATGAGGCGTGTTGCTTCAGCTTGTTTTATATCAGCTAAAAAAAATAACACGAGAAAAAAACACATCTTGTCTGATTCAGAAATGCAAAGTAGCAAGGGCCAGTTACACACTTGAGGTCAACACACAAGTGGATCTGATGGTGTCCTCTCACTAGAACAAAGACAGAACTGCATCCTGTCTCTGTTTCACCTTTGTTTCCTTTCAGATGTCCCTTTGTCTTTTCCTTTGCTTGGTTGGAGCTGTGTTGTGTTAGTTCTGCTCGGGGCAGCGTTTGTGATCTTGTCTGACATGCTATCATCAAAACACAACTTTGTTTCTTGGCAGTTTATGCAATATCAGTATGCCTGCTGTAATCTCTGCCATTGTTTTTACTGAATTCAGAACCTGGGAGACACTGATACATGTAGCCTCGGGCTGCAAGGCTCCCAGGATCAAAGCTTTTTCTTTTTTTTGTTTTTTAAATGTACCTCTGTGCCGCTGCTTCAGTTTGTGCAGTAACAGACACGACTCAGGTCACTGATAAAATGCTCATCTGTCAGCCCCAACTGAAGTGTGTGCATGTGTGAGCCCTCGTGTTTTTTTTCTTAATTTTTTTTTTTTTTTTGAAAGTAACGTGCATCAATTAACTGGCTCTAAAGCTGGCTGATAAAAAATATTCTCCAGAAAAAAATCGATATTCATCCTTTCACTCCTTCTTCCAGCCCACATTTCAGGTTACTGAGACAAAAATATCTAAATATTATTCCTTTTGGATGCAAATTCAACAAAGAAAAACAAAAGAAAATGAGGTCTTTCAGGTCCGGCAGAATATTAAGCATTAAGACTAAGAAAGGGCAAGTATTTGACAGAATAAAAAAACTGTCTCACGGTGCCACTTAAAATTGAGGTGCTGAAGTAAAACTTAATGCGATTGTACCGGAGCCAAATTAGCCACAAAGAGCGTCAAATTCAGCCGCCTCCGCTTTCTTCATTATCTCCTTTTACTTAACCCAAGCGGTCATTTGCATACAAAAGGCGAGTAATCCGCTATAATCTAACAAAACACGTACGTTTTCTCAGCCTCCTCTTTTATTCGTAATATTCGGCATTATAATTGCACTTGAGTTTATATCTCTGCAAGATAATTACCCTGATTATATGAAAATAAGATACTGTCTCTGGAGCTCAGACAGAGTTCCGAGATGTCCTTGGGCTGTGTTGCGGTACTGACACCTCCGGGACATCCCGCCTCTGGTCTCCAGCTCTCGGTCCCGCCGCTCTCCCCCTGCCCTGACTCTCGTTTTCCGCCAGCAAGTTATCATCGGAGCGGTCTCTGTGCATCTCCTGCATGCTCTCCTCATACGTGGGCAAATATTTGACCTCGTCGTACGCTGGCAGGTTGGGAGACGCGAAGTCCCCGAGGCTGTACTCGGGGTACCGGTCCAGCAGGGAGTCCTGGGACGCCGATGCGTGCCCGTGAAAGAGGGAGGGTTCCTCGCTGCGGTCATGGTGCGGGTGCCGGCGGGGCCGCGGGCAGATGATCCGCTGGATGAAGTAGCCCATGGCGAAGAGCAGTAACAGGATCAGGATGCCCGACAGCTTTCGCGTAAACCAGCCGACGTTGTCGAAGAAAATGTGGATGGGAAGCTTGCAACAGCGCACCGCGGAGCTGGCGCTGCCGTTCCCGGTGACGATGGGCGGGCAGCACTGGTGGCCGTCGCCGCACTGGACCTCCCCGCAGTTCCGGAGGGCTTGACAAGCGGAGACCAGACATGCCGACAAAAGGGTGCCAGTGGTCCCGCGCGTTGTCCTGCCGCCGCCCGGCAGACCGGACATCATGTCTGGATCTCACAGAATGGAGAGTGCGCGTCTGCGTCTCTCTGTGTGCGATGTTGTGATGTTTAAAGTCCGTGCAGGTGTTACAGGTCTGCCTGTGTCTCCAGCTGTGCACTAATCATCTCATCTCACAGCCACTGCAGCGGGACAGCAGGTGCCCCCCCCAGCTGAGGACGACCTGTCTGCTGTGGGATCCGCGAAAGGAGTGGAGCAACATCAGTGTCTGGAGGCAGCACTGATGAGAATCATGAATAATCTTACATCATTATTGCGAAGACATTATAATCATTATGGGTCCTTATCAGAACTTCCCGCAGATATGGTCCTTGTCATTTGTCACATTCAACCTTACCTGAACTATCCAGCCCACAGAGAATTACCACCCAACTATTACATCAACAACCTCCTCTCGGATAAATGTAAGGTTTGCTGCAGAACCCCATGATTTACGTTATTTGGTAATATTCAGTAGAGAATCCTGCACATGTAGGAGGGATGACAACCACAGATGGGAGAGTGAGAAATCCCTCTATCGAGTCACCATTCTGCAGTGATGGAGGGAGTACTGAGATCCTTTACATAAGTGAAAGCAGCAAAATGCAAAAGAGCAACACTTACATACAAATAAATGTCCGAGACTCTGGAAAAAAAAAGTAATCCAAGCAATTACCACTTTCAATCTACAGCTGCAACCCAACTGTTGAGGGGCTGGGTGGCTTTGGCCCCAGGAGAATTTGTAAATTTGTAGACACTTAGCAGCTAAACTGGCCATTTTAAAGTACTGGGTTTTT
Organism: Plectropomus leopardus; assembly: GCF_008729295.1. Classification (NCBI taxonomy): domain Eukaryota; kingdom Metazoa; phylum Chordata; class Actinopteri; order Perciformes; family Serranidae; genus Plectropomus; species Plectropomus leopardus. The sequence goes on from NC_056467.1 coordinate 20,463,892, forward strand.
TTTAAAAAAGAAAACCTTAGATCAGGGTTTCTTAAACTTTTGAAAAGAGATACCCCTTTTCCACCAAATTAGCTCTCTTTCTTAAATGATCCTGTTGAGGATTCATAGATCCTTGGTGCCATCTGGACAACCAGCCAGTGTTTCCAGCAGTTTTGAACAAAGTAATCAAGGATGAGTGATCAAGGGAGAGTGTTGCACAACCCACAACATATGTAAACATTAATAGCAAAATGGCGGATTGCATTGATCACCTGCAAGCTTTTATTCTATTACAGATATTTGTTTTTATCTGGAAAAACAAGCAGGGACCAACAATAATGAGATTGCTGCACACTACCTTTTTCTAGACGATTTCTCACTTGACTTTTCCATAGTTGACCTTTTCAAGCTTCTCTTTTCAACATGTAGAGTACGATACCCACTGATGTCATCAAGGTTCACACCTTAGGTTGAGTAAAACCTGGTAATTTTTGGTTCTAGCTAAGAAACAACTTTTCGAGTTCTGAACCAATTTATTTTTGGTCAAAACGTTTTGAACAGTTCAAAATTAGTTGGACGAACTGGAACAGAATCCATTCCATGTTGCAAGAAAAGGGGGATAGAGTGCCACTTTAGGGGGCCATGCATATGATTAAGGGCCACACAGGAGAACTGTGCACACTGTGCCTTTTTTAATGGCTAGTTTTTTTATGGCATACTAACACTTTTTCAAAAAAACTTAAACAGTTGACAGTACTATGGCCCATGTAACACCCATATTACATTCTAGTTATCAACTTTTATATGGTATGTCCCAATCTTGTGAATGTGATATCACAAGAATGCCTTTTGGCAATTTCTTCAGATTTTGCACAAACATCCACTTAGATTCACCAGTGAACTGATTAGCTTTTGGTGGTTAAAGGTCATAGTCACTCTGATCTTGCATCCATCTCATTCTCATGAAGCAATATCTGAAGAAGGCCTTTAGGGAGTTTCTTCAAATTTGGTAAAAATGTCAACTTGGACTTAAGAATGTTGAAGGTCAAAGGTCAACTTCATAGTGACATCATAGCTTTTGGGGCCTTTTGAGCATATTTGAATATTTTTATTACTGCATAGAATCTAAGTAAATAGCAAAAGGCCCCTAAAGCATCAAAAATAAAAGTAATATGCAGTAATATTACTATATTAGATATACAATTATATTTTTGATTATAATTAATGTGGAAGGAACATTTTGCTGTTGTAGTTGGTTGTGGTGGAGCTAAACTTAACTTTTGTATGTACTTGTTGGTGGATAATTCTGTAAAGTAGCCTATACTTCTAAAGTAGTAAAAGTGTGATATTTCTATCTAAAGCTAAAGCAGAGGAGTGTCAAATTTTTACTTAAGTTAATCAAGTCAAGGATCTCTGCAAGTCCCCTGGCCCCACTTCATGATCCATCACCCCCAAAAGGCAAAATCCTCCTTTAAACTTGCAGCCTCACTGAATCCTGCATGAACTCAGAGCCAGATGTAACCAGTGAGGGTGACTGCCCCTGATATAAGGCGCCAACAGATCTACCCCTCTCATAAAAAATGAATAGTTCTTGCAGTGTGGGTTGTAATGGGCCCCCATTAGAAGAGTGTCTGTACTCACATTAGTCTAGCATCACCCAAGAGGACCATGTGTCTGCAGCACTGAGAAACATAACCATAAAACTAAATCTCCAGTTTAAACGATAGTCTACTTGCCCAACATGTTAATTTACACTAAAGATGTCTCTGGATAAATTCCAAGAATGGCAGACGGCTCAGTGAACTGCTCTTCAAGTACTGAATATTAACTCATTAATTAAACTGGTCTACATAATTAGATGTACTGCAAAGAAACAGTGACTGTGTGCATAATTTTTTACAGTGGTTGCATGGAGTAACGAAGGTCAATTTTCAAAGCCTTGCGTCCTTATTACATCTGAATATATCCTGATTTATGATATTAAGAGAGAACAAAGAATATTTTAGGTTGTTACATTAAATCATATAAATCTGACGTCCCACCCATGGTCTTTGTTAGGTTTTATTTGATTATTATGATATGTAAACAACTGCTATATTTGCTGCGTTTAAGTGGTTTGATCATACCACCTGTTGTTCGAAAGCTACGCTCCTTGCAGTTTGACTAATGCGGACCATTTCAAGATACAACCACCACAGCAGATTCAATAAAGGCTTCTGTGCGATTAGAAACAAACAAAGAAAAAGTTCTAACTCAACTATGAAACATTTATTTAATCCACAGATCGGTATTATGCAAACAAAGACACTGCTCATAAAGCCCTCATACACTCCCAAAGGTCCAGATGATTTAAATCCAGGGAAATATACAGACTAAAAACATTACACAATCTGCTGTTGCATCATTCCAAATGTGCATAATTCTTCACATAACATCCTTATTTTTTTTCTCCTAACTCTGTGCTTTTTAACACAACCAATAGGAGCTTCTGTGCCCACCCCATAGCCTGTAATAGCCAGTGAAGGTCTGTGTTAACTTCCTGCGTCACTTCTTAGATTACAGAGCCAATCAGTATCCAGTGACTGGCCCCATGGCTTATGGGTCTTGTTGTCAATGACACTTCTCACCTACAGAGTAATTTGAACTCATTCCTGGCACTACAGACCACTATAAGTCTACATAAATGTGAAACAAATGGCTCCTCTGTTGTTTTAAGGAGGAAAAACAGTCTTTCCCATCAATTTAGATTTTCTAGCCGCCCATTTTCTTTCTCAAGTCATCAAATACTGCTGCTTGGTCAGTGATTTCAGAGTCAGACATCAACACCAAAAGCTACTCTTGATGTCTGTCCGATATGCTGCTGAGTGGCGTCAGTTTATTGCTCGGCCAGACAGCTCCTTTTGTTGTAGTATGATGCACCACCGGTTGGCTAGGAGGCACCTGTGGTGGTATAATAAACCATTGGATGGCATCAGTTATAAATGCTGCCGGTAACACTGCAATATAAGGAGCTGGAAACTCCCTGTAGGGCAGGTTGGAGGGGGCAGTGTTGTAATGTCTGTAAAATAGACATTACTAGACAGTTAATAGACAGTTTAAGCCTGTCTAATGAGTGTAAACTGTACATGTCCTGTAAAACATAAGTGTATTTAAAAAACAGACTATGTGGGACGGGCGTAAATCGACTCACCATCTGGTAATGTCAACAACATACGTATTAGAATACCTAGTGCGCCATATGTAGACATGAATGGCACTGACCAAGTGGCTATATTTGATGAGTTGTGATGAGAATGTGTTGCTTCTAGAAGTGTATTTATATACAGTAAGCTCCTCATTGACATTTGTTTCTGTGGTAATTAGATTTTCTACTCATATTCACACAATCGGTGCATTGTTTTACCCTCTTTTTGAAAAACGCTTGACAAATCCTTAGAAAAACATACGTAAAATGTTTTTATTCTGTTGATGATTGTTGTTGATGAGGCTTCATGACATGGCCCCATTGTGTTTTCCAGGTAAAAAGTCCCAGTACTAGTCATCTGCAGAATCTTTTGTCAAAAAAAAAAAATTCAGGCAACAATTTAATAAAACAAACTTTTTATTGCACTACTGTGAGGTGGTGCTAGTCGGTTTGTTGATAAAGCGCTGAGGAACTGTTTTTAACACAGCATTGTAAGCTGACAACAAGTGATGTGGCAGTCCCCCTCCTCTGTTTATTGAGGGCTGTTCCACTTTAAAATAGATGGCCTCCTTGACCCCTCTCTAAAACCACCCATCTTCTCTGTCCAAGATGTGTACATCGTGGTCTTGAAAACTGTGTAAGTTGTAAGTGGGTGTAGACCGCTGAGTCTTGTCCAGAGGAGTCTCCCCGTCTGTGTTGGGACATGCGCTTTCTGAGCTGTTGTTTGGTTTCCCTGATATATAGATCTTTGCACTCCTCACTGCATTTGACCGCATACACCAGGTTGCTCTTTTGATGTTTAGGAATCTGGTCTTTAGGATGGAAGTTTTTAGTCCAGTGTTTTTAAAAATAAAACTTTTTTGAAGTTTCTATAACCTGGATGTCTGAATATGGATCTGCACAGACAGATTTTTATTTCAGTGCATTGTCACTTGTATAAGTCAATGACAGATGCACTTCCAATGATTTTGACTTTTGGGGGGAAAAAACTTCAGTCTTACCATTCAAATAAGACCATACACGTACTTGTACAAAAAAAAATTAAGCAAGAATAGCTTTCATGTACTTTGGATATTCCTTGGATAGGCATTTTAGGTGAATTTAACATAATGCTTGTAAAGGGGAGGTTATGATGTTGGAATGGTCTATTGCCTCATGATGTAAATCATGAAGGGGATCCTTTTAAATCACAGTCGTTTCACTCCCTCCTATCTTCGTGTTACTCTTTGTCACTAATAGCCAGTCTGTATGTCTTTCTTTCCCAAACAAGGCCTAATGCACAATACACCAAATCCAATTAACGGAGCATTATGACATGAAATTCAGTAGAAGGGTAACATCATGCAACCTAATTTATGCAGCATCGTATGTCTTTTTCTAATCTGCCTCGATTAGGGAAATGTGATCTCAGGGCACCGTTCTAACCAAATAAACAAATACACAATCAATAGCCTGTGGACAGTGGCTCGGAGAGAAACCCCTTTCAGTTCCTTTGTTTCAAGGGCTTTCCCAGCACTTTTGCTATTCTGCTGCTCACTGGACTCTTATTGACTTGTATAGGAAGAAACTGCTATTTTTGATCACAGCTTTCACGCTAGAGTGTCTGGAAAGTAAAAAAAATAAAGCTTCACAGTGTAGGGGACAACTTGAAACCATTTGGCTTTTTTAATCACACCCAAATCAAACCCATGCAAGGAATTTAGAAAATAAAAATTGAGATAACAAATAACTGTAGAAATTTGAGCTTATAAATGGAAGTTCAGTCATTTTTCCATTTTAACTTTCTTAGCGATCAAAAAGACTTGATGACAATATATTAAAATGCAATCCCTTCCTTTTCCTTTTCACATCTGTCTTCTTTCTCTGACTATTTCTCCTCCTCAGTCTTTTTCTAACCCACCACATCCTACCTCTTTTTCCCTCTTTGCCTGAAATCTACCACAAAGTGCTGTTCTTGTGTGGGTATGATTGATTGAACAAATTGTCTTTATCTCTTTCCCCACCTCTTTCTTTTTCTCAATCCATTCTGGAGCAGCTTTCAGTAAATACTTTAAACTAACTGAAGATGCACACAGAAGCAGAAATGTAGATGCTGGTAAGATGGCTGTAGACGGAGAAAGAGAATTGGATGAAATGCATCGCAACATATCTGTTAATGCCAGCAACACAAGGGCAACTTTGCATCTGTTGTGTTAACTCACACAACAATTTGAAGCTGCAGCCTCCTGTATGGCTAACAATTTAACACGATAACACAATGACTACACTATCTCTGTAATAAATGTGCTGTGCTGCATGCTTCCATTAATCTGCTACAAAGGTCTCTTGTGTTGTGGTTAATAATTCAGCCTTATGGGGTCCATGTGTGATGATGAATGGCAGCGTTCATTTTCATGTGTCAGAGAGGTTGATGTACTGACCGCCCAACTGTCAATGTCACGGTTATCGCGTTTGCATTAATTATGAAACAAAGAAAGCCTTGTGAAGCCTGAAGACTTTATTAATGGAACCACTGATGATTCTGGTTTTTCGCTTTGTTTGCACCAGAGCAGGAGTCACGACCTCAGGGTTACTGCTCTAAGACCAACTTCAGCCTCTGTAGCTTCTTTACTTACTATATTTAAAGGGACAGTTCACCCCAGATTCAGAAATACATATTTTTCCTCTTACCTGTAGTGTTTTTTATCAGTCTAGATTGTTTTGGTGTGAGTTGTTGAGTGTTGGAAATATTGGCTATGTATGTCTGCCTTCTCTTCAATATAATGGAACTATTTGGCGCTTGCCTTCACCGTGTCAAAAACTGCAGTTCCTCAAACGGCCACTTGAGTCAATCCCTATAGACGCCCTTGTTAAAATGCCCAACTTTACAGTAGAAATAAACATGTTTACAGCCTGGTACAAAAAAAAAAAACAGATTATAGCTAATTATCCCATCTATGAAAACTGTACTGTGATCTTTTATTTTTTTTTATTTTAAATAACTCAACCTTTAACATTTCATTTAGGCCATATCTGCAGATTGTGTCTCAAATTCTCAGTCAGATCCACTCCTTGCTCCTCCACAGCACCAGCATTTTGCCCAAATATGGTCACTTGTGGCACCAAAAACCAAGATGGTGATAGCCAAAATGCTGAGCATGAAGCTTAAAAACACCATGGCTGACATAATTGTAGCTGCGTCCATATTTTTTACAGTCTATGGGAAACTCACCAGCAATTTCTATTTCCAGAAACCATAACCCTGTTACTAAGGATGATCTATAGACCTTCGTGTGAGCAGTTTCATGCAGGAACTATTTTCTTTCTACCACCTGCCAAGCGTGTCAATGTGTAGAAGGATGTTGCATCTAGTTGAATAATACAGCTAGCTTACCTAACACCACTGAGCTAGCTAATGTTACAGCTCAGCTAAGGAGGACATCTGATTACAACTCGTATCTCCACAAACCTCTCGTCCATGAGTGGATGCATGTTTCCATCTGCATGGTGATTCAGTTAGTAGGTGCAGTTCGGTAGAGAGAAAATAATTTGTATCTTGTTATGATGAGTAACCTGGTTGCGATTTCTGGAAAGAGACATTGCTGTTGAGTTTTTCAAATGTTTTTTTTAAATTTATTTTTTTACTTTGAGCACCACAAGCCAAGGGCCATCTAGTTCCATTATATTGGAGAGAAGGCAGACATCTCTACGGCTGATGTCTCCAACACACTGCAACTCACACCAAAACAATTGAGACTGATAAACAGCACAGGTAACAGGACCAATATATACTTTTGATTCTGCGGTGAACGGCGTCAGTCCAAGGAAACTATTAGATCTTTACATGATGTCATATATAGTATAGTCTCAAAGCACTGTGCACACATACATCTTGTCATAATGTGAAGACGTGTAAGGATAGTTATGTCTGTATTTGCAGACTATGGGGGAGGGATGATTAAGTATTGGCATGTTCAGTGTGTGTGTGTAAATACTGTATCTATGCAGATCTTAGCCCAGAATCGCAGGATATGTGTGTGGGTGTCATCAGCGTCTGTGTATTCCCATCAGCTTGAACTCTAATAAAAAGCAGGGCCCGCAGTCAGTGCAGATTGTGTGAATCCAGAAAGTCCCACACCACAGCTATTTTACACCCACGTACTTCCTCTAATCTTATCGCTCTGCTGGCTCAGAGGTCTTTAAGTGCACGGGATTGTGTGTGTATGTGTGAGAGAGAGTAAGGGGCAACTATATTTATGTTTTAGTTTGTTTGTGTGGGTGTCTTTGTTTCAAGCTTTTTTTTCCTCCCTTTTTGCGTCACTGAGAGGGACATGGCAAATGGAAGCGAGAAGGGTTGACATGTGATGCAGGTCACGGGACAGACTTCATTTGAAACACTGCGGTAGTGTAAACTTTGTGTTTTTCTTCAGAAGTCAACTGAGCAAGCGTGTGGATGTGGTCATGTCTGGCAAATATGTTTGAAAGAAAGTGTTCGCCTCTTACCTTTATGTGGCTTGTTCTCCCAGCGTGTAGTTTTTGGCTTTGAGAAGAATCAGAATCAGACTTCCTTTAAAGAGAAAACCTGCTCTAAGAGGCCAAAAAATTCTTAACAGAAGAGAGCGAGAGGGGTAAAATCCCTTTTCTGTGTCTCTGGGGAGTCACTTTCAGTGCTCTTAATAAATCTGATGAGTTGGGAGGTTTGTGCTGAGCTGGGCTTTTTGACTTTATAGTGAATAACTGTATAGGGCTGCCATATTGGCCATAATACACTGCGATCATTTAGACAAGTTTGATGGGTAATAGCACTTAGTGATTTGACTCAGCATCATTGCTTTCTGTTTGAATGGGAACATAACGTTGCCAGGAAAGATTTCTAAAGACATATATCAACCACTTTCTTTTTACCTTTTGGGAACTCTTCCACACTGCCACAGATATAACCAACCAGAGATCTTGAATGTTACACTCTGTGTCAGGGCTGGCCCTAGACTTTTGGGGGCCTATCTGACCTTATGAATGGTGCTTTTCACTGCCTTTTGCTTGATCTGGTTAAACTTTGATACATATTATTGTGTTATGTTTTCACTGGAAAGGGCTGAATCCCACCTGTTGTTGAGTAAGATCTCCGAATAGAAGAAATGTTATCATATAGCCAAAAAGATATGATGCACATGGCAACCATGTGGTGAAGAACATGTATTTATTAAAATTGCCATTATATTGTGCAATGTGCAGTGATCAAAGGAGAAAGAAGGACAAAAAGAGCATTTTTAAATGAAATGATAAAATGAAATTGCCTAAGAAAAGAGAAAAAAAATTAGCTGGCAAAACAAACTAAATGCTAAGATAAACCAAAACAGTCAGTCAGAAGCTATATGTTTTGAATTTCTAGTTTGGAAAAACTTTTGGCAAGTAGTTTAGTTTTGATTTTAATCAAAAGATTATTATTGAAGTATTATTGTGACTTTTCATATACTGGAGTTTCAAGTTCAACAGGAAAAATTGTACCTGTGATTGGCCAAAGTCTCCTGTCATGAGCTCGATTTTCTAATGCTTGGGATTAGAGCCACGGGAAGCTGCAGATGTGTATTTATCTTTCTGTCCACTTGAATTACAGTATGCTTAAATATTATCATGAGATTATAACCAACTAAGCCGAAATTAAACTGCCTATCCGAGCATTAAGAGAGAATGTTTTACTCTTTTTATTGTGCTAAACTTTGTGATGTTATGTAGCTTACAACACAGGATGGAGATTTACAGTCTGCATACATATTTATAATGACACTTTTTATTCTCTTGCCTATTTTCTCAATTTATTTCATTACATTTCACGCAAATCTAATGTACACACACTCAAACCTCAGACTGATTTAATGGGGAAAGTTCTCATCAGAGGGCAGTGAGTGTGGAGCATTAGGGGGCAAAAACACAACTTTTCCTAGACTGCTAAAAGCCTCAAACCAACCCCCAACAACACTGGCAACCACTTTTCCCCCTATAAGATAACTACACACACCCAGCTGCTGATGACTCAGTTACTGGGACCCACACTTGTATACACACACACACACACACACACACACAAACCAGACACCTGGAGGTTAAATATAGGATAAAGTTTTCTCATTCCCACATGTTTTGAGTGGAGGCGGAGGGCAGGGGATTTTTGACCCCCTGCCTCCGCACTACTGCGCTGAGTCACTCCTAAGGTGGGGGTGGGGGGGTGTCTGCGTCTCAGAAGGTGACTAGACTACAGCCTTCAGTTGCGTCTCTCCTACCAAACCCCCACATTACATCCCAGGACTCGTCCTTCTGTGGCCCCTGAATTCACAGAGTTCCTCGAGGACTCCAAAATAAGGAATCTACAAAGCGGGAAAGATAAAAAGAAAAAGAAGCCAAGACACAACATACATTACACAGAAACACTAACAGGCCTGGTATGATATTGAGCAATGAGATGAGGGTTTGTATAAGACGTGGGAGGGTGTAAGCTAATGTGAGGGAAGAAGAAACTCACATCCAAGTTCCCTTGGGACCATGCAGACGCTAAACTCTCTTTATCCCTCTCATGGCCTAAATTATGTCCTCGCTTCCCTTGTTTCTTCCCTCCGTGCAGTTTTATGGATGTCCAGAGACAGGAAATCTGTTAATATGTGAAAACGCACAACAATTATAACCAACCCCCTTTGGTGAAAGTGGGAACAATGAAAGAGTCCCAAGACCTTCTCAGTAAGACTGTGTAGGTGTCAAGCACTAACAACATCAAGGACAGATGTTTCTCGGAAAACACACACTTCACACACGATACAGATCTTTTTTTGGACCAACTCTGATGCCTTTCACAAAGAACATAAGCCAAAACCCCTGCACATTAGAGAGCTGACCACTGAAGGCTTAACTTCTTCAACTCCATGTACCCTCTGGGAGGTCTGCCATTAAAAACTTATGTTGTGCAAAGAGTGATTGCTCAACCCCACAAACTTTTACTTTAAATTGTAGTTAAGATTCCAGGGATCAAATCAAGATCAAATATTGGATGTCAGATACACTCAATACAACAATGCAGCTGGAAAATAGATGGCAACTTAGATTTGAATAGGCCTATTTAACTCAATAAGTGTGATATGACAAAAAAAGCAGTGGAACAAGCAGATGTAAAGTAAAGACAAAACATGATACTTTGCTGACTTGAAAGCTACTTTTTACAATAAAGTGGTCAAACTTAGTCAATCTTTACGTTAACTACATGGCTCTGTCTATTTTAATGTTAGTTGGTCTGTCCACCACTTTGATCCACACTGAAATATCTTAACTATCAGATGGATTGTTGCCAAATTTTGTACATATACATAAGCTGAAAAATGAAAAAAATAAAAAAATAAAAAATGAAGTACCAAAAACTGCAGTTCCTCTAATGGCCACTTGGCTCTAGAGGCGAGTCAGTCCCCATAGACCCTCATAATAATCAGCCTGGTACAAAAATGGTTTTGGTCCTCCTAATTTCCCGCTTTTTAACAATTATATGGGGTTGAATTTTTATATAGCTCTCCCATTTACAGTTTATTAAGTCTTAAAGTTATACATGATTAGGAGTGTGGCTGGTTTGAGTAACAGGCTGTCTGCAAGACGTCACGACAGCAGGTCCCCAGTTTTGAAGCCACTTTTCATAGTAGCCAGAGTTACAGTTTTGGAGTGGTCACAGCCCTAAAGAAATAATATGATTTACAATTAGAATTTGATCCACTTGGTCTGATAACATTTGGAAAGTCTAGAAGAGCTACACAATTAAAACATTTTATCCCTGTTGAAGTCAGCAGAGCGCTAGACCTGAAGTAGGCAGCTCAGCAGCAGAAGTCTTAAGTGAGTTTACTCTATGGGCCCAATGATGTGGAAGCAATGCCAATAATGTGGGTAATTTCATATGCAGCAATTGAACGTCTTTGACGTTATGCACCACTAAGTAAGTTTTATAGAAGTGAATGAGGTCTCGCCTTCAATGCTGTATCCAACTCTCTTTATACATCCATGCACCACAGTCTATGAGTCAGATCCTTCCCCCGC